>NC_045428.1:174567540-174867540 GCF_902635505.1 Sarcophilus harrisii | reverse complement strand
TAAGGAAACCAAAGCTCAGAAAAGTTAAAAGCCATGCCCAATATCACATACCTATTGTCATAATCAGTACTGAAAGCAAAGTCTTTTGAGACAAGTATCCACTGTGTATCCCTTATTTACACATTTATAATTACAATTATGGAGAGACAGAAAGGAGAAAGAGAGAGAGAGAGAGAGAGAGAGAGAGAGAGAGAGAGAGAGAGAGAGAGAGAGAGAAAGAACAGGGGTAGGGAGAGAGAAGTTTTGGTAGATTAGTTTAAAAGAGTATATGTACAATTTAATCAGTATTACATAGTTCAGCTTTCTCTTGTTCTATAAAACTTCAATGTATGGAATTGTTAGAAATAAATTGTAAACAACAGCACTGGGAGAGAGGAGGTTTGATATGTACTACCTTTGTGTAAATAAAATTTTATCTTCTTCCAAATCATATTGATACTTATGTCTTCTGGTAATCAAGTCTAGTGGTCTTCAATCATCTTATATTTCTGCAAGTAAAGAAATACCAGCTTTCAAAAAGTTAAAGTTTACCTAGAAGGTGAGAGTTCCATATTTTGCATATGTAGACTGATACATAACCACTTACAAATTACACAAAAGTGTCATTATCAAAATGTATGCCCTATAAAAGATTGATCCCATATTATGAATACTGAATGTGAATCACAACATAGTATTTTCACCTTTTTTGTTATTTGCTTGTTTGTTTTTCTTTCTTATTTTTTCCCTTTTGATCTGATTTTTCTTGTGCAACATGATAAATGTGAAAATACGTTTAGAAGAATTACACATGTTTATTCTATATACATACTGTCTAGGGGTAGTGGAAGATGGAGAGGGAGGATAAAAATTTGGAACACGAGGTTTTGCAAGGGTGAATGTTGACAAATATCTTTGCAAGTATTTTGAAGAATAAGCTATTATTATCATTATTATTAATTATGAAAAAAATAATATTTTAAGAAGTATATAGACAAGAGTCTTAGGAGAAGAGAAACTCATAGAGTTATAGCTAGAAAAGACCCTGAAAACCATCTAGTTCAGCATCCTCATTTAATAGAAAAGGAATTTGAGAGCCTAGGGAGGATAATATATCTTTCTTAATTCACACAAATAACAAAGATAGGGATTGAGATTTGAATACAGATCCTCTGACTTTTGAGGTATGAATCTATCTGTACTGCTGGAAGGTACATACAAATCAAAAAGATCACAAATTCAGCAAGTGGTCCTCAAACCTGCCACTGAGTTGGGATGGGTATCTATGCCCATCTGTATAGATTTCCCCAGGTGGAATGAGCAGATTACATCAGTTTACTCCAGTTATCATAAAAGCAGCTGAAGCAGGCATTGTGGAGTACCTAGAGATTGATCAAACATCAAAGATGCTAAGATCATCCAATAAATCCTGAATTTTGTCTTGTTAATGTACTTCAATGATTTTGGAAGAGAAAGTGATGCTGGTGACTTTATGTAATTCTGCCTCATAATCCATCCAATTCATATATGAATGATGTCAGTGGTACTTTTCAAGAATGATGAGAAACAACCTTATACACACAAATACACATGCATGCACATATAATATGTGTATATACATTTATATGCATATGTGTGTGTGTGCACTCATGGTATTTCCAGCAGGACAAAATTAAAAAAAATTAAAAATAAAGAAAGCCCTATCTTGGGTAGCCTGATAGAATAGGAACTCCAATGACTAGAAGCTTATGTGGGAAATCTTTCAAATCTCATTTGTATTTGTAAAAATTTAGCAATGGCTTCTGTTCTGGCTTACTTTTTAGGTTACACCCATAAAGTATGACCAAATTTCTTCCAACAATTTGAATATATAATATCATTTTACTGTATCCTAAAGCTTTAAAAAGACACACACACACTTCTGATCAATCTATTCTAAAAGTTAGAATTTATAAATTAAAAAAAAAGATGTTCTCACTTGATTAAGGGATCTATCGGGTTGTAGCATTTTGACACTTATTTTAAAAGACTGGAGTTATTTGATTGATTGATTCAATGGGCTCACTCTCTTACATAAAGATTTTTTTTGAACAATTGTCATTTTCATTCAGAAACTAATACTTGTGAAAACTGAATGGTGAGAAAAATCTCATTCATATTCCATGGTTTTCCTTCCACTTAATAGACTATGAATGAAAACCTATTTTAGAAGACTTCTTTAATATATACTAAGATAAAATATGGAAACACTTTACCCGAATGATTAATTTTGTTTTATATACTAATCTAGTTATAGTTTAAAAAAAAAAGCTTGAAACTTATGTTGGGACTATGTGTGTGGCTGTGGCTGTGTGTGTATCTACATGTAAATTTATACTTTAACATAACACTAAATTATTAACATTGTTTTGGTGGCACAGTGGATAGAGTGCAGGCTCTGAATCAGAAAACTCATCTTCCTGAATTCAAATCTGGCTTCCAACATTTTTTAGCTGTGTGATCTTGGACAAGTCACTTGACATTGTATGCCTCTATTCGTCATCTATAAAGTAAATTGGAAAATGATAAATGGCAAACCACTTCAGTATTTTGCCAATAAACCTCAAATGAAGTCACAGACAGTTGGTTATGATTACAATAATTCAACAACTATAAAAAATTTTCACAAATACATCCAGTTCTAATAAATGCAGACCTATAAAATCAGAGAACCTAGTGTTGGAGCTAAATGGAGCAGAATCCATTTAAGCAAATGTCTTCATTTTAGAGATAAGAAAACTGAAACAGAGCAATTATGCCTTATAAAATATCCACAGTTCAGTATCAGCATAGATATAATCAAAACTAAGTTCCTCTTTCTCAGGAGGAAGTACTATTTCCATTGTTTGACACAGATCAAGACAATAAGAGTAAGGAAGAGATGATTCTATTATGATAAGGGCACTGCCTCTGGAGTCAGAAAACTCAGAGTCTGATCCTGCCTCTGCCATTTAATATCGATGTTACCTGACACAAGGAAAAAAAAAACATTTATTAATCACCTAAAACATTATAGACATTAAATATCAAAAGTCTCTTTCCAACTCAGTATCTATGACCCTAAATTGTCCACTTATTTAGATCACATATATCCACAAATCCACATACATACAATAAACACATATTCCGTTACTTGTGCATAAAAAAGGTAAATCTACATACACTGAATGAAATGGAAAAACTGACTTAAAAATAAAAGATGTAGTCAGTTTATCAGTCATATGATGATGTGTAGTATAATGAAAAGAGCATAGTGGTTAAAGTGAAGAAAGTTCTGAGTTCAAATAATGACTTTGGCACTTATTGTCTGTGATCATGGACAAGTTTTTCTAATATGTGTTTCATGAATAGCATCTCTCAATGTAGCTATTTAAGCTTCAAAATGACATAATGTTAATGGTCTAATAGTAATGATATCATTTTAGAATCTAAATAAAGGACAGTGTGATGTGATGTACTGAAAATTATAGAGCTGGGTAAAAGAGGGAATATATAGGCTTAGAGATGTGAGAGTTGGTGTGTGTGTGTGTGTGTGTGTGTGTGTGTGTGTGTGTGTTGTGTGTGTGTGTGTGATGGATAGAGAGGAGGAAGAATTAAGAAAAGCATTAAAGAAGGGTCTGTGATTGAATGATGGAGAAAATTTTGCATCAATCAAAGGAGGACAATGAGAATCAAATAAAATAAATCCATGCACTCAAGGAAATAGAAAAGAAGTCTAAGGGTTAAAGATGAAAATTGGTTCTGAAAGAAATCTATTTCATACACAAAGATTTTATTGAGTCCAAGATATTACCATTCTTGTAAAATGTTTTGTGTAAACAAATATAATAATATAATTCTCACTTCCCCAAAGTAAGGGTTAATTTGAAAATTAAATAAAAGATTAACATATTGAAAACAAAGATCTGTAATAGTTTTTGGAAAGAACCAACTACTAAGAGTTAAATCAGATAATCTCTCAATCCTTTCCAGTTCTCTCATTCTATGATTCCACTTTATCTTACACACTATTTTGATAATTTCTCCGCATATGCATTGTTCAGTGCTGTATCAAGTGTTAGGCTCATACTATTTTCTAATGGAAAACTATGGTAATTCATATTGAATTATGTAGCACTTAAAAACTAAATTTAATTTTATGCTATCTGTAAAGTTTCTGTTCTTTCTCTACATTTGGTATCAATGCCTCCCTGTTTATTCACTTTTTAATAATGCCCTTCCTCCAAAGAGCTCAATGTCCTATACAATTAACTTTGTACAGTCCATATGGGAACAGTAGAAACAGCTTTTGGATAATGATAAAGATGAATCTTTTCTCAAAACTCCAGCTAATTTAGGTATCTTTTGAAGTTTGAAAATGCTTAGCTAGTTTTACTCTCAGATTCTGATTTTTTCTTATGTGCCTTTGCACAGTCTGTTTTCAGTCAGAAGGAAATGATTGTGTATTTATATTGAAAAAACAGTGGGAAATAATGTTCTCAGAAGATCTATATCAAGTTTCTAAGACACAAGTAATAGAGGGAACATGAGGGTGATAGAGAGGATCAGGATAATCTTTTTCTATATTCTATTCGTAGTTCTCTACTCATATATAATTTGATTTTCACTACCTTTAGTACTTTAATATATAAGGTAAAAGTATAGAGAAATAAAAGAGTAAGAAGATACTATCTGATAGTTACAAGATTGTAATATAAGCTCTAGATTATTTGTTGTAAATTTCTGTTTGGTTAATCAACAATGCTATCAGCTCTTATATTTCAAAACTTATTGTTTTCCATTTTTATTAATTATTTTATTCATCAGAATAGAATCTTTATTGATTTAACCAGGAATAAATTATTTTCAGCCAAAACTATAACCATCTTGGCCTAGGAAATGCATGAAACAAACAAACAAAAAAATGTTTTCTCAAGGAAAACATAACAAAAAAAGTTTAGGAAAATCCTGTTCTACTCTATATTAATCTTCTATCAAATTTTATTCTTTCCTAGCAAGGAAATGTTCTCAGAATTTGAAAGAAACACTGACCAAGAAAAGATAATTTCACATTCTTTTCATCCAACATTTTGCAATTTGATTTTGATCATTGTTTTGATATAATTCAAATTCCAAAAATAAAACATAGATCTAGGAATAGTAAAGAAACCTCTTATTTAGGAAAAAAATTGCAATTATTTGCCATTTCAAAATGATTGTGTCACTTTTTTTCATCATTATAATAAGAATTGACCAAAATCTGAAGTATGACTATAGTGCATTTTAAGCATCGTCTTTAAGGTTTCTTTTTTTAAACTAAAATTATTCCCATACTTCTAATAATACAAAATTATTTTAGATAATTATAAATCTACTTATTTTTGTTATTGGAAATATTGGTATTTTTCTCAAAATTTCATTACTTGGTTCACATTATGATTTGATTAATCCACAAATCATGAAAAGAACAGAAATGACCATAGTGCATTTTTGGACAACTTATTAGTCCCTCACAAACATAGTCAAGGCAATTTTTATGAATATTCAGAGACTGTCTCTTTTCTGAAAATATTTAAGGTGGGGTAGGAAAAAAGTATGTCATATGAAGTAAGTTGGTATCTTCAGGCTAGATTAATCTAAAGACATTTTAACTCCTTTAAATATTACCATAGCAGAGGTTAATTCTTTTTTTTAATCAGTGATTTTAGTAATCATTAGTCATTTTTAACTATCAACTAGAAAATGTCTTTAGAAAACTTTGGTATATGAATTCACCTGAATAGAAATAACCATTTTATTTTCCTGCCCTCACCATGATCATAATTACACTAAAGCATTTGGTGATATCTGAGCCCCAACTAGTAATATCAAGTCACTATTTATTTTTTGTGTGTGTTCTGTGACTGTCTCTGGGAATGTATTAGTATAGAATTCTCATATCCACTCATATATATTCTTTATTTGTAAAAGGAAATGCAATGTATAGCATATTTTTTTTTTAATTTTTCTATAACAAAAACCAAAATTATCCATTAGAAAAATGTAAAATTTGTGAGGTACAAAACTTGTATAGGCACATAAGATGGAAATTGTCATATCATTTTTTGGTTTCAACATTTTAAAGTTCAACAGTTAAAATAATTCCTGAGCATTTCATTACATGATATGTTGAGACACATTCCATATCTCTTCTTAGAGTGATGAATGAAGATAATTCTTTCCATAATCCTTTCCATATGAACGGAATAACTGAAAAGGAAGGATACTACTTCAGAACCCTGGAGTTTACAACCTAAAAAGTTAGGGTTCCACAATGAATAAAATAGCTTCTCCATAGTAAAAATTATTATTTTAAATAAAAGTATAAAGCAAATTTTCAGATAATTAGGTCATAAAACCTGGATTTTTCATATTGTAAAGTACCAGTAATTGAAAACACAATTGGAGTGCTAGATATATCTATTTTATATTTTAAACATATTTCATTTGTTTTTTTCTAATTTATGAAGATTTTTCATAAATTTCATATCATAAATTTAAAATTCAAAATAATCGGCCACAACAGATTTCCTATCATTTTACTGTACAAAACAAAAAGGGGAAATGCACAAAATTAATTTTACTAAAGTTCTAATTTAATATCATAATTTTTGCAGTATCACTGAATGACTTCACTAAAACATTCATTGTTGTTCAGTTGTGTTGGTCATGTCCAATTCTTTGTGACTTTACTTTTGGAGGTTTTTTGGCAAAGATGCTTCTCCAACTCATTTTACAGATGAAGAAGTGAGGCAAATAGGAATAAATGACTTAGCCAGGGTTACACAATAAGTCTCTGAGGGCAGCTTTTAACTTGAGAAGATGAATCTTCCTGACTCTAGGCCTGGCATTCTATCTATCCATTGTGACATCTTGATACCTCCCCACCACCTCTCAAACCAAAACATGATCTTACTCTTTCCCCTGTTTGTGCAATTTATGTTTGTGTTTATAACTTGAATGAAAACAGAGAAACTTTAAATTTCAAATTGTGTTCAGGATGAACACTCTCAGATTAAAATGATATCAATTTTACCCTTATTATGATTCATCTAAGGATACAGGATTCATAATACAAAATTGGAACCAATAGCAGTTATCAGTTACCAAGAATGGGCTTCTCTGGGCTCTCTATGACCCACACAGAAAACTCATTACAGGCTCTTTGCTAGGTCACAGGAGCACCACCCCCTTCCTAAGAGTATTTTTTTCCCTCCTAGATGAGGAGAAAACTGTACATAGATTGATTAATCAACTTGGAAGCTATTTGAAAGGTTGGATTATGAGGTTCTAAAGTAGGATGTTGACTGAGTGGAAAGGAGACTGGTAAAAGTGACAAGAATTTTTTGATTAAACACTATAAAATTCTCTATAGCAACAAGTTATATATAGACTAAAGCATGTCTTGGTGAGGACAAATCAAGGAAATTTTAAGTGTAGTCTGTTTATGTAATGCATCTTTGCTTATTCTGTAAGATGTCTTTTTGTATGTTTTTATGTGTATTTACATTCAAGAACATGGGTTATATTTGATCTGTGAGCTATAAAGTATATGCATATATATATATATATATATATATATATACTATATATATGTGTGTGTGTGTGTGTGTGTGTGTGTGTACAATTTTGTTTTATCACAATTGGATTATATCATCTATACAGAGAGCATTGTATAGAGTTTTGTAGACAAATTTCTCTGTGAAAAACTTCTACTAATAGAATCAAAGGCTTCATTTCAATTAATACTCTGAGTTGCACAAGGAGCTGAGAAGTTAAGTAAATTATCTTAATTAAATTTCTAGCATATGTCAGAAGACAGGATTTAAAACCAAATCTTTCTGACTCACAGTTCAACTCTCTTTGCTCTCTATCCTGAAGTCTCTCATGTGTGTATATATGTATATGTTTGTATGTATTTCTGGCAAATGATCAAGAGATCCCAGAATGAAATGAGCAGAGGAGAGTAAGTTGGATTGTTTTGGAAAATTTTAAAGGCCTTTAAGGACCCCAACTTTTCCCTAAAACGAAAAGGCATTATTTTAATACCAGTTTCCTCATTCTGTTGTTGAATACTCACAAGTTAAGTAACTGTAGAGTAGCCAAAGACTTCACAGTGAGGACCATCTAAAACAGGATGAAAGGATTCATAGTAGATATGAGCAGGCTTCAGTATATTACAACCATGGAAGAAGGAGGTATGAAGAAAGGATATGTGTGAAATTTTTAGGTTATTCATGGTATAAAAGTAAGGGATAATTGACACATAGTTCATGTACTCAACTGGTATTCTTGAAATATCAAGAAAAAATTAAGGAAAGCTTCCACACATACCCACACACACACACACACACACACACACACCACCACCACCACCACCATATGGAATAAAATCCCCTGCAGACTCATGGGAAGGCATGGACAAAAGTTGCACAGGTAGCATAAACATATTTTAATTATAATCCCCATTTTCAGTAAAATAAAAATATCTAAATACTTAAGTATGTATATGTATGTGTCTGAATATGTTTAGGAAGAGATTTAAGATTTCAATGGTATAAGGAATACTAATGAGGAAAATGCAGGAAAACCCTAATGCAGATTAGCAACTGCCAAGAAATTTGTATTTACCAGGAAGATATCTGTATCTAAATTATATACTATATATCTACAAAGGAGATATAAAGAATAGCTCAAAACATAATGCCTGGTGAGGATAGATTTTAGGCACTCCATGAAATAAAACTTAATGAATTGCTGCTGATATAAAGAATGCATTTTCCCCTTCTTACCCTTCTATCTATAATTTTAACAATTTTTGCTACATTGATGATAAGTGAGAGTCAAATCAAAAGTCAATGGCAAATAGTTGAGAATCAAAATAATAAAAGGTTTGCACTTTATATTTTATTCAGAGAACTGACCTAGAGTGATGATGATTGGGATATAGGAAATGTTCTCTTCAGAATTTTGCCTTCTTTTTAATTTTTTGTTGCAAATGCTTAGTTAACAATCTGTTGCTTTGTAGACTAAGCAGCTCAGGGGAAATTTTTTTATTTATTTTTTATTTTTTACTGTTTCTTAACTGAGCTATTGAGGGATTGCTTCACAGTTTACACAAGATCAAATGATTAAGTATTGAGCTGGTAGTAAGTGCATATTACTGTGATGTGACAGAGAATTGAATCACCACTATAAAGCATAGGTCTAGCTCTTACCAGATATTCCCTGTATGATTTAGCTGAGGAGCTTCTAAGAGAAAGAGAGATTAGCCTCCTATTGAACCTCAAAAATCTACTCATTAATTAAAGGAAAGATGTAACCTTCATGAGCTCATCAAACCCTGAATTTTTCAGGAAGGATTAATAGCTAAAATATTCTGAGTACTTAATCAAAATACCTTCTTTCAGGACTCATGAACAAAGCTATAGGCTGCTTTACATTGCAGAAACTGAAAACTATTTCAAATACTGTAAATAAATGTTAAAAAATTCAGCTTATTGGTGAATATTTAGAAATGAATATAGTATAAAACTGCATAAATAGAAATAGGATTTAAAAAAAAAGAAAATTCACCCTTGTTATTTAAGTTCTTTTTTGCAAGGAATGTTGGAGCTGGAAGTACCCTTAAATACCTAGTCATTTTCAGGGTGAAAAATTGTGGTTTAGTAAGTTCACTGAAATGAAGAAGACTAGTATGATGAGTTAATATTACAGATAGAATTAAAACCTAAAATTTGACCTTAAGGAAAATCTAAACATCTCTTGGCCTCAGTCTTCATCTATAAATTGGACATGGTCTAGAGAATCTCTATGGTCCCTTCCAGCTCTAAAACTATGATGCTATGAAGATATTCCAAGTCTGTTTTGCTTTTTACTATCCAATGCTACGTTTCATACTTAGCAACTTGATGCTAATTCCTGTAAATTTACAGAAGGCACATACTTCTTGAAGATCACTTACTTATCTTGTTAAGCTCTAATTACTCATGGGCTTTAGGCAATATGATAAAAATGAAAAAGACCAATAAGACCAAGTTTGAGTCAAACCCTCACCAGCTGCAGTTCTTCAACTCTGAAAGTAAACAGATCACTGAATTTGTCATCCTTATAACACATGTATATATGCATACTCATATACATACATGACACCTTCATAAACAGCATACCTTTATATGTGAATATATGTATACATATTTTTGAGTATGTATGTAGAGGGAAAGGGAGAGAAAAAGAGAGACAGACAGGCACACAGACACACAGACAGAGAGTTGCTTTCCTCCTTGAAACCAAAAAGATGTGGATCCAAATGAGAGGCCAGACTTATCCTGATTATTTGACATTAGGAATGCAACTTAATCTCTCAGTACTCAAATCTCTAAGAGTGTAAATTATAGGGGAAAAAAGTTGCCTGAAATTGCAGGAGTTTCTTTGATGAGAGTTTCCTTTGCCAGTGAAATTAAGAGTTTATTCCCTTTGTAATTAAACTCTGTGTGGTGTTTTAAAGTTCATAACAAATATATATTATTTCATATTAGCCTTGTAACAACCTTGTGAAGTACAAAAAATCCTGTTTAGCATAAATATTATTCCAGTTCGCATATTAAAAAACTAAAGCTCTGAGAGGTAAAGGGACTTATGAAGATCCTCAAAACTAGCAAGTGAAATAGCCACAATATCCCAAGTTCACACAAAGATCTTAAGGAGTTTACAATCCACTGAGAAGATATGAGATTGAAGCAAAATAGTCAGATGAGTAGAATTAAAAACAAAAAAATTTACTAAAACAGTCAACGTCTTTTGCCCTATTATATCACTGCTATACCTATACTTAAAAGAAAAGAGATAGGAGGAAAGGTCTTACATGTACATAAATATTTATGGCATTTATTTTTTGTGATGGCAAAAAAATAACCTTAGAACATAAAGAGATGCCAATAAATTGAGAAATGTTTTGATAAATTACAACATAGGAATGTGATGGAATGTGATGGAAGTGTGATGTAAGAGATGAGAAAATAGATGATAAGAAAAAGACATGAAAAGACTGATAGAAATTGATGCAGAGGAAAATAGAATATTAAGAATTTTGAACACATTCAGAAATTTATAAAACCGAAATGGACAGGATCAAAATAATTTAAGCAACAATATTGTAAACATCAATAACTATGAAAGCTCTATGAACAATAATCAATGTACAAATCATTGATCACAATTTTGTAGGAATGATGAGGAGAAATTCTATCTACTTCCTGACAGAGAAATAATGAATTTCAGGTGCAGAATAAAACAAATGAAGTGTATCCAAAAAGTATTAGGGTGATTTTATGTTATTAATATTAAGACTTTTAAGATACCTTGTATATTTTTGACCATAACCATTTTTATACACTTCCTTACACATAATTCTAACTTGGACATTTTCTTCTCTTTTTTCTTTCTTAAATATACTTACAAGTGGGAGGAAGAAAATAAAGTTTTTTTTTTCAAAATATAGTATGCATTTTATAATAAAATAGTATATATATATATATATATATATAAATATTATATATATTTATGAATATAGATAAATATATGTATATATAATATATAATATAATTACATATATATTATAATAATTATATATAATATATTATATAATTATATATAATTATTATATATTATATATTATTTAATTATAATTTAATAATAATTATTTATCGTTATTAATTAATAATAATTATTATAATTAATTATTAATTATTAATATGTGATATTATATAATATATTATTATATATTAAGATTATTATATTATTTTATTTTAAAATGTTTATTTTAAAAATAAATGAATATATACATATATTAATATATAATATTATATAATAATATATAAGTAATATTATTATTAATTATAATTATTAATAATTAATGATTAAAAATAATTAATAATTAATTTATGAGAATAAATTATAATTTAATATATGCTTATATGTATAATTATATAATTATAATTATATATTTATGTATAATATTATGTATATTATATCATATATATTATACATATATACATGTATATTTATGAATATATATACTATATATGTAATATAGTATGCATATTATATAATGTATAATATTTGTAATGTTAAAAAATTAATTATTGAATGAGAAAAATATTTAATCAGGAAAGAACCTGTTCAGAATGTATAAAGCAAGTAAAAGTTTGGCTAAATTTTCAAAACCCAGTTTTGCAAATAAAGATGATGAGGATATATATTTTGGTCTTGCTGGATGGACTAGGAAGAAGAATTTTATATATAGATTATATTATTAATTTTTTGCAATTTCTTTTTTTTTAACTTTTCTGCTTTGAAAATTACTTCTTAATTTGTTTAATTGTTGTTTTAGAGTGTTACTGTTGTTTTTAGAGTGATATAACCTCTCATATTATATTATATTTATATTTATACCTTTATTAAGACTATATAAATATTATATATTATATAATATAGATTATGAGATATTATAATCTATATTATAATATAGATTATGTAATGTAAAAAAAAACAGTTCACTAAAGTTGGGAAATCTAGGTGTTAGTACTATCTCTTTCACTTTCTTATCATTTGACCTTGGACAACTCATTTGATCTCTTTGGGACAAAGTTTCCTTATTTATGAAATAATAGAATTGGATATGATAATCTCTAAGGTTCTTCTGAGCTTTAAAATTCTATAACTAACCTTCACATTTCAACACAGATCCCTCAATCCTCCTCAACTTGAAACTTAATAAAAAATAAAGTTTAATGTCTTTACAGCTTTATCTCATCTTGCAAGCTTCTTATTTTTCATATTTTTTGTTAAGTCTCACTACTTTATGCACCTCATATGCCTGTGTCCTTTACATGAATATATCTGTAGTCTGTGTGAAGAATGTATTTCTGGAAATGTATGGTAAGTATATACATGAAAATACTTCAATACTTCCAAAGATATGTTTTAATATATATGGATGCAGTACATAACGTTACCATGTCTTTTAAAGTATAACTCAATGTTAAAAAATTCAGTTTCAGTGTGATTGGGCTAGACAAAGTAATTAACTAGTTTAAATGTGTATATATAGGCAAAATCACACAGTTAAAAAAGACATAATATACTTTAAAAAATTTTTATAATAGCTTTTTATTTACAAGATATATGCATGGGTAATTTTTCAGTTTTGACAATTGAAAAACCTTTTGTTCCAATTTTTCCCCTCCTTTTCCCCACCCCTTCCCCTAGATGGCAGGTTGACCAACACATGTTAAATATGTTAAAGTATAAGTTAAATTCAATATATGTATACATGTCCAAACAGCTATTTTGCTGTACAAAAAGAATCGGACTTTGAAATAGTGTACAATTAGCCTGTGAAGGAAATCAAAAACGCAGGTGGACATAAATAGAAAGATTGAGAATTCTATGTAGTGGTTCATAGTCGTCTCCCAGAGTTCTTTTGCTGAGTGTAGCAGATATATTATTCTTAAAAGAAGACAATTGTACCTATTATAATCATATAGGGGGTCAGTCTTGAGAGGTACTTAAAAGACAAAATACAATGGGGAAAATGTAAAGGAAGAATCATAGATGTTTCCAGATGTGTGCAGGATGTTTTAGACAGAGGAAACCAAGCAAAAATATGAAGTAGCCAAGTTTAGCACTGACTTAATCCTACAACAAATAATGGTTTCCCAGTGATATAATGATTGGTATCTACTCAGTGTGGAACATATAAGGAAGAGCTGTCAGAGCCAGAAGGACAAGGGCACTCACTAGAAGCTTTCTGAGGCTGAGACAGATTCATTCCATCTTCCATCTTTGTTGTGGCTGGATGCTGAAGTACAAACCTTTGGATTCAGAAACAGAGAGAGCTAGAGGCAGAAGCTGGCTGAGGCAAAGGACTAGTAGTAGGAGCTCTTGGAACCAAGGAAAAAGATAGGCCTCTATTAAAACTAACCGGGCCCCAGGAAAAGAGACAAGACTTTGAAAGAAACAATAAAGGATTTGGACTTTAACTCCTGGCTGCATTTGGGACTATTACTGAACTGAAACAAAAGCTGCCTCCAGAAACCCCCAAGAAACCTGCTCCCAGAAAATATTATATTTTAGAGAAGATTACATATTTTCAAAAAGTTGATCTTAAATTAGTGATTAATTAGTGAACAGAATCACTAATTTGTTACCACATCATAATCTGGTGAATTTAAGTTTTTAAAGGCTAGTTAGACCAGAATATCAAACTCTTAAGACAATTCAAATAAGGGTGGGAACTCTATCACCAGATAATAATATCTAGAACCATATCAGCTCGTGAGCTATACTTTTAAAGACATGTAAGGTTATGTGCTGCATCCATATATATTAAAACAGGTCTTTGGAACTATTGAAATATTTTCATGTATGTACTTACCATACATTTCCAGTCATAGTCTTCACAAAGGTTATCATCTCTATTGGAAAATAAGACTTTTCTCAGAAACTACCATTGGTTTTGTTAGATCAATGTGGATCTCACCAAGACCTGGAGCTCCACAGCATTTCCCATATGTTTCCAGTTATGTGTAACTCCCCCTCCTCTAGCTCCACTTCCCCTTTAGAATTCAAGGTCCTTGAGATCAGGGACTACTGTTTAGCATGCTTTTGTTTCTGTGTCTTTAACTCACTACAGTGTTTAATACTCAGTAAAGCTTAAATAGAGCAAATTTTCTTTTTCTTTTTTCTTTTTTCTTTCCCTTCCAACCTCCCTTCTTTCTTCCTTTCCTCCTTCCCTCCCAACCTTTGTTGTTAGCTGGACACATACCCTGAAAAATTAATTTTTCATGTTCTTCCCAAATTATTTTATACAGCAACTATGATTGATGAAAATATCTCAATACTTCAAAATTTGTTTAAAGATTAAGGGAAGCATTAAATCAAGTGTTAACATAAAATAACCATGAAATCAGAAATTGACTAAGAGTTAAAATCCATATGTCATTAACCTATTAAGCATTATTTAGATCATAAGATCCATTATTATACATCCTAATTCCATGTCAGATCATGGTTTATAAATCACCCTGGGTTCACTAAACTAAGACTAGTCTATAGAAATACAAGTTGTACCATGCAAGATATTTTCCTTCTTGACTGCTGGTTTAACCAACAAAAAAAGAAAGAAAAAGAAAATGAAAAGGGGGGAAAAAAGGAAGGGAGGAATGTATTGCTAATATATAGACCGTTTAGAGTTGAATTATTTTATAAAGACACACTTAAGGAAAAATTACAAGATGATTTTCAGATCAGTGAATTCCTCTTTTGCCTTTAGATGTGGAAAGTCCCAAGAATAATTCAATTTTTAGATGATGAAAATTTAACTCTTGGTTTTCTAAATTTGAATTCCTTGTCCAAAAACCATTGGGTATACGACCTGAGGAATTTTGCAATTGACCATGTCTTTGCAATAATATAACTGGCAAAAAATGGACATCATAAAATATTTCATGGTACTTATTTATCAAAATAAAAAGACATTTACATTATTAGAATGAAATGCTTTCTTAAACTTTCTGCTTCTGTAAATATATCACATACACGTTGTACATTCTTAATTACACTTTGAAAAGTATATGACAGATAATACGCTGAATATAAGCAATCAAGACATACAGGTAAAAGACATGATCTCATTTAAAAAATGACAGAGGAGATCTAGCACCAAAAACAAGTCCAAAATATATTCCTTAGAAATGATAATATCCTCTAGGTGGTTCTATTTGTGGATGTAATGATTGCATAATTCTAGAGAGCCCTCCTGAATACTTCAAAAGAATCTTATGTTATATAGTTGAATAGAAAACTAAATGATTATAATAAGCTACACCTAGAATCTGTATCTGTATATACTGCAATCAAATCCATTTTTAACATTAACTGCTGAGGTTAAATAAATATAGGAATCTTGTAGTCTCAAAAAAATTAAAGTTGAGAACAATCCAAAGCACAATTGAAAGTGAAACATTGAATATGAGTAGACTGCAATGCATTACAAATAATTTCATGAAATGTCATCAATGAAGTGTATAGCTGCAAGGAGTGGGTGAGTGAGGGGAGAAGTGGGAATGAAGAAAAATGGAGGGATAGACAACATTCTCCACTGAAATCCAGGATATAGCAAGAGAAGAGAAAGGCCTATAACATGTGGCAAATTTATCCGAGGATATAGACAAAGATGACACAGGATAGACAAGAATATATAAGTTACGATCTTCATAGGTTGGAGGAATACATATCTACATTTATGAGGTGACATTCATTGAGATATATAAAATTTGATATGTATACATATATATGTGTGTAAATGTATATACACATATGCATGCACACATACATAAATATATACATACAATTTTATTTATACAATTCCATATAAACACAAAATAATTATCATTGTTATCTCCAGAAGGATTTTGTTATTTCAGAATAAGTGGTCAAGGATTTAAAGGGATTATCCTGAGGATTTCTTATGGCCTTCTCTCTTTATCAAATTACTTTAATTTTTATGAGATTAATTATTGCATCTTGGAGAGCAGAAATCCCTTGTTCTTTGGAGATAAGGAATAAGTAAGCCTAGAGGAAATGTAAGAACATAGTGGATAAAAGTATGGCACCAGCAAATTCTTATGCTGACAAAGGGAAACTAAAATTAACTTGGATGCATATCTGGGGGACTCAGAGGTTTTGACCCCACCTTCTTAAACTTTTTCTACTCACAACCCCTTTTTGCCCAATAAATTTTATATGACTCCAAATATATAAATAGATATACAAATGAAACATTTGTTGATAATAAATCATAATTTGGGGATCCCCACATTCAGTTATGGTACCTATATAGAGTTCAGACAGTGGGATATTTCCCATTTGATAAGTTGTTGTTCAGTTGTTTCAGTTATATCCAGTTCTTCATGACCCCATATTGAATTTTCTTAGCTAAATTACTGGAGTGGATTGCCATTTGATCTTTCAGCTCATTTTATAGAGGAGAAGACTGAGTCAAACAAAGTTAAATGACTTGCTCAGTGTCTTGTAACTAATAAATTTCTGATGTTGGATTTGATTAGTAATAGACAACTAATATTGGTTTTATTATTGCTTAATCAGTCATGTCCAACTCTTCACATCCTATGGACATTCATCAAATATCAATACTGTCTGTGGAGTTTTCTTGGCAAAAATATGGAAAGTGATTTGCCTTTTCAGTCTCCAAAGCCAAATAAAAGTTAAGTGACTTATTTGCCTAAGGCCAAAAAGCTGACCTTGGCTTTCTCTCTAATTCCCAGTCTAGTGCTCTATCCACAGAGCCATCAAACTGCCTCTGGAACACATTTTATTTCTAGTGGTTCTATATCACAAAAGTAGCACTTAGCTGGTTAGCAACAAGGCTGATATTAAAATCCAGGTCTTTTTATTTTATTATGCTACCTTTTTTTTTAAATTTGTGTTTTAGAAGCAAACTTTCCTGAATTTCTTTTGTATAAATTAACTGAATCTGAAGACTTGACCCACACAGATTAGGGTAGTTCCTTTCCTTAAGAGCTGTTGAAACCATTCTTAGATTTGATTGGCTCAGTGAACGGTTTTGGTCTTTGGGTGTCTTCCTAATTTCTTAAGAACAAAAGTCACATCCCAGATGCCATTTTAAGGCTCCTGATTTTAAATGTGCAGGTTAATATTTGGATTCTATACTCCATTGAATCCAAATGGTAAGCTCAAAGAATATTCCTATTCAATGATATTCTCCTGACTATAAGTAAATGCATAAGTAAATTTTTATTGTTCCCTTTTGAACATCATATAAATGTTTCATTTCATTCTTATATGGCACCTAAACTTCCAAGAAACTGGCTTGAGTCAGTTGCAGGTTATGACTGTGTATAAAATCATTTTAAGTAATACTTACTGAAGGTGAAATCAATAAAAATAGCAATAGCATTTCTATGACACTTACTATGTATCAGATCCTGGGCTAAGCATTCTACAAATATTATCTTATTTAGTCCTCACAATAATACTTCAAGATGTTCTTACTTTCCTCTTTTTATAGCTGAGGAAAGAAAAGTTAAGGCTGACTCAAGATCAAATAACTAATAAATATTTTAACCAGGATTTGCAATTGTTTCTCTGTCTCTTCACATCCTCTGTTTCAAAACACTCTTCCTGTCATAAACTTAAAACTATGATGCTAATTGGCTTTCAATATTTGAGGAACAAGGCTGGCTGAATGCAAGGAAGAAGAGTTAAGTTTTTATCTTGCCTTTATAACTTTGGAGAAGAAAGGAGCTATAGTAAGAGTTGTATGCATTAGTAAAAATTTCTAGTGCTTGAGAAACACTGATATAGAGGGCTCTTATTTTAAAATTATCTTGCCTTTTTTTTTTAACAGTGTACCACTAACACTAATGCTTTAACCCCTGGATAGGACTGTATACAGGAAGATCAGTTTAGTCTCTCTTAAATTATTCATATTAGGAAACAATACTATCATTCTAGTGATTCCACTATCTCTCAGAATATTTTCTTTTCAGAGTGTATCTTCAGAGCCAGTTAAATAAAGTAGGTAAATGCAGGCCATTACTTTCAGAGTTAAGCCCCATTTTGACCAGAATAATATAATCTAGCTTGATAAACAGACATGGCTCTGAACAACTTTTGATTATTTTCCAAAACCAAATTCATTCTTAACGTCTTCCACAATCATACTATATTATAGATTATATACATAAAGAGTAGAATATATATATATGTGTGTGTGTGTATGTGTATATATATATATATATATATATATATATATATATATAGATTCAGTATTAATTTTTATGCTATTTTGAGCTCCATTTTTTCTCTCCCTCCCATCATGAGAAAGAACTATGAATGCAGATCAATCCATACAATTTTCACTTTTTTCTTGGTTTTCCTTGTTTTATTTCTTCTTCATAACACAACTAATGTGAAAATATGTGTAATATGATTGCTCATGTATAACTACATCAGAAATGAAGATAGGAAATAGCACAAAAGGAAAACCATTAAAAATAACAAAAAAAGTTAAAATTGTCTAGTACTCCAGAGAAAAGCTAAGTTAATTATAGTTTCTCATGACCCAATGTTGCTGTTACTATGTACAATGCTCTCCTTGTTCTGCTCAGTTCTCTCAACATCAGGTCATATATATCTTTTCAGATTTTTCTAAAATCTGCCTACTCATTATTCTTCCTTCCTCCCTTCCTTCCTTCCTTCCTTCCTTCCTTCCTGATTTTATCTATGTATTTTTGCTCCAATCTGTATTAAGACACAATCAGTTCTTTTTCTAGGTATGGATAGGATTTTTCATCATAAATCCTTCATAGTAGTCATAGATCATTGTAATGCTGTAATTTTGTAATTTTGTAAAAGTCATTTACACCTGATAATCCAACAACATTGCTATTAATTTATATACAGCACATTTCACTTTGCTTGAGTTCATGGAACACTTTCCAGGTGAGTTTCCTGTTCAGCATTTCCCATAGAATAGTAATATTTCATCAAAGGCATATATCACAATGTATTCAGTCATTCCCAAATTGGTAGGCATACCCTCAATTTCCAGGTTTTTACCCTGAGAAGAGAGCTGCTATAAATATTTTTGTTCATATAGGATCTTTTCTTTAAAAAAAAAAATCTCTTTGTGGATTCATACCTAATAGTGCTATTGTTAGGTCAATGAATATGCATGAATTTCTAGCCTTTTGGGCAAAGGTTAAATTGTTTGATCATTTATTAATTGAGGCATGGCTCTTACTTTTTTTGTAAATTTGACTCACTTCCCTCTATATTTGAGAAATGAAACCTCATCAGAGAAACTATCTCCAAAATTCTTTCTACAATTGCTGTTGCTAAATCTATTTCACCCCATTTATTCTCCTCTCTCCTTCTATTGTTTTGCTACTAATCACTCCACCACCCAATATGGCCTCTCTTATCACTCTCCTCCCTACTGTTTCCCATTTCTTTCCTACTTTTTTTTCAGAGTAATATAGATTATATATTATATAATATAGATTTCTATACCCATATTTAGTGTGTGTGTGTTATTTCCTCTTAGAGCCAATTCTGATGAGAGTAAGGTTCGCTCACTCATGCTTTTGTGCCCTTCTTTCACTCCACTGTAAAAGTTTTTCCTTGCCTCATTTTATGGCAGATAATTCACACCATTCCACTTCTTTCTTTCCTGTTCTCCTAATAAATTCCACTCTCTTCAATTTTACTTTTTTTTTTTAGATATTATCTTTATTAAACTCACACCTTTGCTTTTTGTCTATATATATACTTATTCTAACTGCCATATCAATGAGAAAGTTCTGAGTTAAAAGTATCATCTTCCCTTGTAGGTATATAAAGATATAAACCTTATTAAAGTCCTTATGATATCATTTTCCTGATTTATTCCTTATGATTCTACTGAGTTTTATATTTGAATATTATTTTTTAATTCAGCTCTGATCTGTTCTCTATGAATGCTTGAAAATTCTATATTTCATTGAATTTCCACTTTTCCCCCTCAAGTATTATATTCAGTTTGTTGGACAGATTATTCTTGGTTGTAATCTTAGCTCCATTGATTTCTAGATTATCATATTTCAAATCTTCCTATCCTTTAATTTAAAAGCAACTAAATCTTGTATTATCCTGACTGTGGCTCCACTATACTTGAATTGTTACTTTTTTTTCCCTAGAGGCCTGCAATATTTTGTCCTTGACCTCAAAACTCTGAAATTTGGTTGTAATATTTCTGGGAGTTTTCATTTTGGGATCTCTTTCAGAAGGTGTTTGGGGTATTCTTTCATATATATATATATATATATATATATATATATATATATATATATATATAAAACACTGGTTTATTGTATACACGAAGGCATCAGGAAACATAATTTCATAAAACATGCAATTCACATATTGCAGTATGGATGATATTTACTAAAAGTTAATCAGGAAAAACAGTTATAGGGAATGATTGGAAAGAGAACAGTCTGAAAAAAAGAAGTCAATTCTTTTTCTCAGTCACTTGCATTGGGAGGAAATAAGAGATAGTATATTTAATACTAGAAGAGATTGCCAAGAACAGAGTATCTTGTGTAGAAGTCAAGTTTCCATGACTGCAATAAAATTAAAGGAATCTGAAAGGAAATGATCCAATATGAAGAGAAGTTAACAATAAAATCGGCAATCAATTGGAAAATGGCTGAATAAATTATGCTATATGAATATTATGGAATATTATTGTTCTGTAAGAAATGACCAACAGGATGATTTCAGAAAGGCCTGGAGAGACTTACATGAACTGATGCTGAGTGAAATGAGCAGCACCAGGAGATCATTATAAACTTCAACAACAATACTAGATGATGATCAATTCTGATGGACCTGGCCTTCTTCAACAATGAGATGAACCAAATCAGCGCCAATAGAGCAGTAATGAATTGAACCAGCTACACCCAGCGAAAGAATTCTGGGAGATGACTATGAACCACTACATAGACTTCCCAATCCCTTTATCTTTGTCTGCCTGCATTTTTTATTTCCTTCACAGACTAATAGTACACTATTTCAAAGTCTGATTCTTTTTGAACAACAAAATAACTGTTTGGATATGTATACTAATATTGTATTTAATTTATAATTTAACATATTTAACGTGTATCAGTCAACCTGCCATCTGGGGGAGGAGGTGGGGCAAGGAGGGGAACAATTGGAACAAAAGATTTGGCAATTGTCAATGCTGTAAAATTACCCATGCATATAACTTGTAAATAAAAAGCTATAATGAATAATAAAAAACAATAAAATGGGCATTCCATAAGATGTAATGGAAGGGAAGAACAGAGTAGAATAACAACAATGAAGAAGTAGGATTAATAGGAATAGAAATGAGTATACAGCAATGAAAGCAAGAAAAAGGAGCTTCTTTCTAGACACTCTATAACTAAATAATAAGAAGTAGATTTCACATCATGGTATTTTTATCCTTGGAAACATTTGAACTTAAGAGATCTCACTCTGCTTAGATTGGTTTTGATTTGATACTTGTGATGCAGATCAAGTCATTTATATTTCCACAACAATTTATTTTTATAGTGTGTCATTTTATCCTTAACATAATTACTTTTCAAATTATGTCCTTTCAATAAATTAATTGGTCTTATTTCATTATTTATAATGGATAAAAATCTGTCTCCCCTTTATATAAGATCTAGTGCCAAAGCTGAGAAAGGCCAATAATCCCCCATTTTTTACACAATTGGCATGCATTGCTTAAAAAAAATCAAAGTGCTCAGAAACTTGAACCTTCATTTAGTCAATAATTTCATTTTTCACTCAGTTGAATTCCTTTACTTTCTATTTTACCCTCTTGTTCTATAATATCAGGACAGTTTTCTTTGATAATTTCTTGAAAGATGATGTCTAGGTTCTTCTTCTTCTTCTTCTTCTTTTTTTGATCTAGATTTTCAGGAAGACCAATCATTTTTTGAATTATCTCTCTTTCATATGTTTCCAGATTATTTTTCCAGTAAGATATTTCATATTTTTCTATATTCCAATTATTTTTGGTTTTTGCATTATTGAATTTTGGTTTCTCATAAAGTCATTAGCTTCCATTTCCTTTATTCTAATTTTTAACAAATTATTTTCCTCAATGAGGGTTTACATCTCCTTTCCCATTTGGACAATTTTACTTTTAAAGTTTTTCTTCTACTCATTAATTTTTTGTATTTCTCTTTACATCATTCTCAATTATTTTCCTAATTTTTTCTCCATTTCTCTTACTTGATTTTCAAAATCCCTTTTGAGCTCTTCCATAAAATAAGACCAATTCTTATTTTTCAGGAAGGTTTTGGATGTAGGGACCTTGACTTTGTTCCCTTCTTCTGGGTGTGCATTTTGATTTTCCTTGTCACCATAGTAGCTTTCTATGGTCAGAAACTTTTTCTGTTACCCACTTATTTTCTTAATTTATTATTCAGCTTTTAATTTTTTGTTAAAGTAGAGTTTCTGGAGTGAAGTGTACTGTCCCAAGCTTTAAGAGTTTTGTGGGGGGCGGAGCCAAGATGGCGGAGAAGGCACACATGACTTTCTAAGCTCTTCTCTTACCCTCTTTATCAATATTATATCAAGCCTCAAAAATAGTCTTGACTGCTACAGTTCATAAAGATAAGAAGTATAACAACTCACCAGCCAAAGAAAATCTGCAGTCTCGCCAAAAAAGGTTTGTTCCAGGGCCGGGGGGGAAATCGGCACAGACTGGGAGAGAAATTAGTTTCCAAGGAGAACCTCAAACCAGAAGTGAGAGCACAGATTGCACCACAAGTTCGCAGCCCCAACCCGCAGTGCGGGGCTTTTCCTTGGGGCAGTTGTGAACTTGCACAGCAGGAGGGCACAGCCCAGGTTAGCCTCTAATCTACACAGTGTGGGGCTCGGTTTGGGGCAATAGAGCTTTTATAGGGCCCATTTGCGTGGGGCAGAGACATCCAGGAAGAGACTTCCAGTAGAGCCAGGCTATCTGTGGTCAGCTGCTAATACCCATGGCCCCACAAGGGGCTCTGGCCTCGGGCAGTGACATTTTCACCACTTAGTCTCTAGCCTTAGGGCAGTTGCTAACCCACACAGCCCAACTGGGCACTTCAATATCTCGGCCAGTGCTGAATCCACCTCCAGTTGGGGGAAAGGAAAACTCTCACTCAGAACACTCCCATACCTCAGAGCCAGAAGACGGTTTACAAGTCTCCCTGCTTTGTAGAGGAAGCTGGTAACCCCCTTTGTTTAGAAGGCATACCCTAAAGCCTTCTAGGCTTTAAAAAATGAATAAAAAATGAAAAGAATAATTGACAGCTTCTATGAAGAAAAAGAGCAGGTCAGCAAACCTGAAGAGACTAATAGCAAACAGGCACCAAACAATACCCCAAAGGGGAATCTCACCTATCCCATTTTACATGATGCTCCCATAGAAGAGACCATTAAAAGTCTCCAAAGAGAGTTAGAAGATAAATGGAGAAAGGAAAGAGAAGCTTTACAAGAGAGCAACAACTTCCTGAAATACGAATTAGAAAAGATAAAAAATTCCCAGGAAGTGCAGGGAAACAAAATTTGTGAATTGGAAAAAGTAAAAAAATCTCAGGAAAGTAAGACTTGTGAATTGGAAAAAATAAAGAATTCACTAGAAAGTAGGATTTCTGAATTGGACCTGGGGAGCTTGTTCTAGCAGGAGAGCGCAGCTACTTGTATACCTTTGACCAAAGAATGGTATGCCTCTATCAGGGAAGGTCATCCTCTTCGACCGAGCGTGCAAGTTCGGGAGGGATGCACATGGAGTGGTGAGAGAGGAAGGGGACACCCACCTAGCCAGTCAGATCAGCCAAATCAACCCTGGTGATCAATGGGGTGACAGATGCTGCAGCTAGATCGCCCTCACATCCAGGATTTGTGAATTGGAAAAGACAAAGAACTTGCAGGAAAGTAGGATCTGTGAATTGGAAAAAGAAAATAATTCACTAAAAAAAAATTTAGTGAAATGGAAAAAAATTCCATAGAGCAAAACAATTCATTTAAAAACTCATTTGGGCATATACAGAAAGAAATAAAAAAAGCTAATGAAGAAAATAATTCATTAAAAAACTAGAACTGAACAAGTAGAAACCAATGATTCATTGAGACAGCAAGAATCAGTCAAGCAAAACCAAAAAAATGACAAACTGGAAAAAAAACATGAATTATCTACTTGCAAAAATGACAGACTTGGAAAACAGATCTAGGAGAAATAATCTGAGGATTATTGGACTTTCCAAAAATTACGATGAAAAAAAGAGCCTAGATACTATTTTACAAGAAATCATCAAAGAGAACTGCCCAGATGTAATAGAATCAGAAGGTAAAATAGGCATTGAAAGAATTCATCGAATACCTTCTGAAAAAGACCCTAAAATGAAAATCCCAAGGAATATTGTGGCCAAATTTCAGAACTATCAGATTAAGGGAAAAATTTTACAAGCAGCCAGAAAAAAAACAATTTAAATACCGTGGTGCCACAATAAGGATCACCCAAGATCTGGCTGCCTCCACATTGAAGGATCAAAGGGCCTGGAATCTGATAATCTGAAAGGCAAAAGAACTTGGATTGCAGCCAAGAGTAAACGACCCAGCTAAGCTGAGCATTTTCTTCCAGGGAAGAAGATGGACATTTAATGAAATAAATGAATTCCATTTGTTTCTCAGGAAAAAACCAGAACTAAACAAAAAATTTGATCTCTAACCATAGGACTCAAGAGATGCAGAAAAGGTAAAAAGAACTCTTGAGAATTGTATTTCTGTTGTGGATATAAAAAAGACTACATGTATAATTTGATTTTACTGATATAACATAAAAAAGGAAGTAGATATGGAAAAGGGATAATGGCAGAATAAGGTGGAAAGGGGGGATAAAAAGAGGGAAACCAGATCCCATGGTTTTAGTGGAGAAGCAAGGGAGGACAGCCTGCCAAAACTTCTCTGGTATCTCTAGTTCTGATTCTAGCTGAGTTTGTTCAAGCTTATATCCTCTCTAATCAAAGGTGTGAATCTTGTAGAACTATAGCAAGTACTAAGTACATGTACTGAACTAGAGAACTGTTAAGCACCATGCTAAATAATCATTGTCTCTATCAATTCCACTGACTTAGCACCTTGTACTCGAGTACTGGCCCATAACAAGAGGGTATGCTTGGTTTTATAGATCTTTGGGCATAGCTCCAAACATGTCACTTTTTTGATCTTTGATTATGGTCCAAATTACTATTCATACCATTTTTATATGAACAAAATCAGAACAACTATTTAGTCTTTATTCAGGATCTTTAGGGAAAGTGGGAGGCTGCAGAGATGGCTTTGTTTTGTTTTTGCTTTTTTTTTTTTTTTGAATTTTGATTTTGGGTTCTATAGCTCATAAACCCCTACCAGTGTACTTCATAACTGTTGATTGATATGCTAGAAAGACTTAATTAAACAGTGTATTTGCTAAGGGAGTAGGAGTTAAAGTAAATAGTATAAAAATGCCCCATTCACTGGAAGTAACTGATACACTTTCTCATTAATCCTCTTTGTTGCTAAAAGTCCATTTCTTTCTTTTATAGTGGTATTCTTTGATCAATGTGCAACATTTCTGATGGAATTTTGTAGTAATAAAACAACTTTTTATTGGTGAGTCTAGTTTGGTTTTGATTTGATGCAGATAGTAATATCAGTCAATGAAGTTTTGGAGACCCTGTTAAGTCACATGAAAAAGTCTACTACATTTTCTGACCTGTCTTTTGCAAGGTTTTCCTCAAGTCAAGGTGGGTAGATCTATTATTTCAAGTACTAGGAATTCACTTCAGGGAGTTGGCTAGAATTACTTCTCACTGAATATCTTTTGGTTCTGAATTGGTTCATCTTATAAAACTCCCAGAGGCATGAATTTGAATCCTTTAGTTTCAATGGTCTGTGAATCCATTTCATCTAATGACCATCATTTGTTCTAAATTGATCCAGTTTTTATACTTATATGAACATATTTTTTCATGTTTAGTTAAAATATCTTTCATTTATTCAATAAAGATATCTTGGCTTTGTGGTTCACAATTAACTTGTACTTCTGTGTGTGTGTGTATATATATATATATATATATATATTATATGTATGTATATATATATATATAAATAACTTTTTAGTGTCCTTTAAAGACATTCTAATAATAAATTTTAGAATGCTACATAATTTTGAATTGTCATCATTCTCAGTGTAATCAGTATTAGCATCATCATAAAAGAATTTTGAAAGATTTGAATAAAGCAGTAAATTATGTTTTATTGAGCATTCACTATATGAAAAGAACAAGCATACAAATAAAAAAAAATGACAGTCACTATTTTCAAGAAGCTCACAATCTATAAGCCATTCTTCAATTTATAAATGGTCAAAGGTTTTTTTTTTTTTTAAGATAAGGAAATTGAAACTATTTCTCATCATGAAAAATTCTCTAAAATATAATTGATCAGGGAAATACAAGTTAAGACAACTCTAAGGTACTACTAAATACCTTTCAAATATGCTAAGACAACAGGAAAAAAATGAAGATAAATGTTGGGGAAGATGTAGGAAAACTGGAACAATAATATGAAGTGATCCAACCATTCTGGAGAACAATTTGGAACTAAGCCCAAAGGGCTATCAAACTATGCATACTCTTTGATCCAGCAGTGTCTCTATTGAGCCTGTATCCCAAAGAGATAATAAAAAAGAGAAAATAGGAATATTTGCAAAAATTTTTGAAGTGATAAGGAACTGGAAATTGAGTGAATGCCCCTTAGTTGGGGAATTGTTGAATAAATTATAATGTATGAATGTTATAGGATATTATTATTCTATAAAAAAATTATGAGCAATATGATTTCAGAAAGGCCTAAAAGGCTTACATGAACCAATACTAAGTAAAATGTGTAGAACCAAGAGAATATTTGTACACAGCAACAACAAGATTATACAATAATCAATTTTGATGTATGTGGCTCTTCTCAACAGTAAGGAGATTCAGGAAAAGAAGAAAAGAAAAGGGAGGGCAAAATGGCAGAATAAAGTCAGGAAACTCTCGAGCTCCCCCAGTTTCCCTCAAAAATCACATGAACTCAAGCCTCTGAAGAGAGGCTGAAGGAATGAAATCACTCTCCAGCTCAAAAGACTCAAAAAACTTCAAGAAAGGTCAGTCTCACTGGGCGTGAAAAAGATGTTCAATCCAGGTTAGATAGACTCCAGGAAAGCAAGTGAGATCACAGCAAAACAGAGACTAAGACTCTCAGTCCCGGCTCAGTAAAGGAGCAAATCAGTGAGGCAGCTTCCAGTCCCAGCTCAGAAGACAAACTCTGGGAAACGGGGCTATTTGCTGAACAGAGCAGGAAAAGCTGCCCCTTACAAACAAAAGGGGTCTCTGTGCTCAAATCAAGGCTCAGAACTGTAGAGGAAGCTTGGAACAATGCCATTTTTAGCCCGAGAGTAAAGCTGCATGTTAAAAATATAAAAGAAGAAATGCCAAAAGAAAAGGAAAAATGATCAAGAAATAGAATAGGACTTTGAGATAGAAAGTTACTATGGTGACAGGGCTAACCAAAACACCAACTCAGACAAGGCCAGAATGTCCAAGAGTGGAATAAATTGGTCTCAAGCCCAAACAGCATTCTTGAAAGTGCAGGGCTGATATAAAATCAGGAAAATTATTATTATAATTGAGTATTCCAAAACCAAGAGAAATCATATGATAATCTCAATAGAAGCAGAAAAAGGTTTTGACAAAATACAGCACCATAGAGATAAAGGGAACTTTCCTTAAGATAATAAGGGATAGCTATCTAAAATCAACAGCAAGCACTATTTGTAATGCAGAGAATCTGCATGCATTCTAAATAAAATCAGGAGTGAAACAAGGATTCCCATTATCATAACTATTATTCAACATTGTACTAGCAATGTTGGCTTCAGCAATTAAATTAAAGGAATTAGAATAGGCAGTGAAGAAATAAAACTATCCCTTTGCAGATGACTTGATGACATACTTAGATAATCCTAGAAAATCAAATAAAAACCTACTTGAAATAATTCGCAGCTTTAGCAAAGATTCAGGATATAAAATATACCCACAGAAATCATCAACATTTCTATATATTACTGACAAAGCCCATTAGCAAGAGGTAGAAACATTCCATTTAAGATAACTGTAGTCAAAGAGACCCAAGAACTATATAACACAATTACAAAATTCTTTTCATACTATCAATTGGAAAAGATTAATTATCCATGGCAAGGCTGAGCTAATATATAAAAATAACAATTCTACTTAAATTGGTCTACTTGTTCAGTTCCATACCAATCAAATTGCTAAAATATTATTTTAAAGAACTAGAAAAAATAATAACAATTCATCTGGAAGAAAAAAAGGTAAAGAATATCAAGGGAATTATTGAAAAAAAATACAAATTTGGTGGCTTTGTAGTACCAAACCTAAAACTATATTATAAAGCAACAGTAATCAAAACTATTTGATACTGGCTCAGAAATGGAGTGATAGAACAGTGGAACAAATCAGATACATATGATATAATAATCAAATCTAGTATTTGATAAATCCACAAACCTCAGGTTCTAGAATAAGTACTCACTATTTCACAAAAATTGCTGGGAAAACTGGAAAATAGGATGTTGTAAAATCAGCATAGATATACATCTCACACCCTACACCAAAATAAGATCAAAATGACATATGGTCAAAGATCAAAATGGATACATGATTTGGGCATAAAGGATGACAAAATAAACAAATAGGAGAATAAGAGATAATTTAACAATCAGATCTTTGGAGAAGATGGGAATTTATAACTAAAGAAAAACTAGAGAACATTTTGAAAGGCAAAATGGTCAACTCTTATTACATTAAATTAAAAAGTTTTTGCACAAAGAAATCCAATAGAAAAACAATTAAAAGGGAAATACAAAAAATGGAGGAAATCTTTACAGTCAGTATTTTTGAAAGGTCTCATCTATAAAATATATAAAGAATTGTGTCAAATTTATAAAAATATATCAAGGATATGAAGAGACTTACATGAACTGATGCTGAGTGAAATGAGTAGGACCAGGAGATCATTATATACTTCAACAACAATACTATATGATGACCAGTTCTGATGGACCTGGCCATCCTCAGCAACGAGATCAACTAAATCATTTCCAATGGAGCAGTAATGAATTGAACCAGCTATGCCCAGAGAAAGAACTCTGGGTGATGACTAGAAACCATTACATTGAATTCCCAATCCCTATATTTATGCACACCTGCATTTTTGATTTCCTTCACAAGCTAATTGTAAAATATTTCAGAGTCTGATTCTTTTTGTGCAGCAAAATAACGGTTTGGTCATGTATACTTATTGTGTATCTAATTTATATTTTAATATATTTAACATCTACTGGTCATCCTGCCATCTATGGGAGGGAGTGGGGGGTAAGAGGTAAAAAATTGGAACAAGAGGTTTGGCAATTGTTAATGCTGTAAAGTTACCCATGCATATAACCTGTAAATAAAATATATACAGGATAGAAAATCTAAAAATTATTGGACTACATGAAAACCAGATTTTAAAAAAAAAACCTAGACAACATCTTTAAAGAAATCATCAAGGAAAACTTGTGAAAATTAAAAATGTTAAAACAGTATTGAAAGAATCCACTGATCATCTTCTGAAAGACACTCAAAAATGAAAACACCAAGGAATATTCTAGCTAAATTCCAGAATTATCAGTTTAAGGAGAAAATATGGCAAGCAACCAGAGAGAAAAAAAATCAAGTATTGAGGAGCCACAAACAGGAATATCCAAGACCTAGCAGCTTCCACTTTAAAGTATCAAAGGAACTGAAATATCTAAATATTCAAAAGAACAAAGAGACTTGAACCACAGTTAAGAATTAATGATTCAGCAAAACTTATCATTATTTTTCAAGGAAAAGATGGATATTCAATGAAATAGAGGGTTTTATTTATTTTTTATGAAAAAAACAGAGATGAACAGAAAATGTGACCTTCAAAAACAGAACTGTAGAGAAGAATAAAAAGAGACAAAGGGAAGCAAAATACTATTTTTTCAAGTATTAAAATGTTTACATCCCTACATAGGAAGATGACATGTTTAAATCTTAAAAACTATATGTTACAGGCATACTTCGAGGGTACAGACATAATCTGACTTTACTGTAATGATATAAAAAAGAAGTTGTGTATGGGAAAAGGAATATTTTGGCAGAAAGAGGAAGGGGAGGAAAATAGGGTAAATCATATTAGATGAAGAGGCAAAAAAAAAAAAAAAAAAAAAGACCTATTAGAGCTGAGGGAAACAAGGTTTGTGTAAGCCTTAATCTGATCAATTTTGGCTCAAAAAGAGAATATCAGACATATTTAGTTTGATATAGAAATATCTCGTTCCATAGGGAAGTAGAAGGAGAAAAGGGAAAGGAAAGAGAGAGGTAAGAGAAAGGAGAACAGAAATAGAAAAAAAAAAAGGGATAAGAAAGGAGAGAGGTAGTGTAATAGGGTTTGGCAGATTGAAGGGCGTGGCGGTCAGAAACAATACATTGGTGAAGAGGGAGAGGGGGAAAGGAAAGAGAAAACTATAACTTGTGGAAAATAAGATACAGTTAAATAATTAGATACAGAATTGGTTGTTTTAACTGTGAATGTGAATGGGATGAATTGTCCCATTTAAGAGGATTAAAAGTTAGAATCCTACAACATGTTGTTTACAAGAAACACATTTAATTTTTACCATCTTTAATTTATATTGGATTACTTACTATCTAGCAGAGGGAAGGAGAAGGAGGGGCAAAACTTGAACATAAGGGTTTGCAAGGGTTAATGTTGAAAAATTATCCATACATATCTTTTGAAAATTAAAAAAGCTTTAATAAAAAAATGAAAAAAAATGAAAAAGAAATCAATTTTTCTATAATTTTCAAAGCACGCCCACACACACACACACACACAAAGAAACACATTTAAAGCAGAGTGATACATATAGAATAAAAGTAAAAGACTGGAGCAGAATGTATTATAAACCAGCTGAATTAAAAAAAAAAAAAGAGGGAGACAGCGATCCTCATTCATATCAAGCAAAAGCAAAAACTGACCTAATTAAAAGAGATAAGGAAAGAAACTGCATATTGGTAAAAGAGCAACATAGATAATGAATTAATATCAATAATAAATACTTATACACCAAGTTGTAGAACATCCAATTTGCTAGAGGAGAAGTTAAGAGAACTGCAAGAAGAAATAAATAGCAAAACTATACTAGTGGAGGATCTCAACCTTGCTATATCAAATCTATATTAATTGAACCACAAAATAAATAAGAAACAAGTTAAAGAAATAAATAGAATTTTAGAAAAGTGAGATATGGAATGTCTTTGGACATTGGAGAAAATTGAATGGAGATAAAAAGGGATATATTTTTTCCCCTCATTGTTACATGGAACATGCACAAAAATTGACCATGCATTAGGGCATAAAAACCTCAAAATCAAATGCAGAACTACAGAAATAGAAATGTATCTTTTTCAGATAGTAAGGCAATAAAAATTTCATATAATATAGGGCCAGAGGAATATATACCAAATATTAATTGTAAATTAAATAATCTCATCCTAAAGAATAAATGTGTGAAATAGCAAATCATAGGCAAAATTGATAATTTCATCCAAGAGAATTACAACAGTGAGACAACATACCAAAATCTATGGGGTGCACCCTAAGCAGATCTTAGGGAAAGTATTCTATCTCTAGATGCTTACTTGCTTAGAAAAGATAAAGAGAAGATCAATCAATTGGATATGCAACCAAAAAGAGCTAGAAAAAGAACAAATTGAAAATCCCTAATTAAATACAAAATTTGGAATTCTAAAAATAAAAAGGCTAATTAATAAAATTGAAAGTAAAAAAAATCAGTGATGAACATAACTAAAGAGTTAGTTTTATGAAAAACTAACAAAATAAACATTTAGTTAATTTGATTAGAAAAATTAAAAAAGAAAATCAAATTGTTAGTATCAAAAATTAAAATAGCGAACTTTCTACAAATGAAGATAAAATTCAATTAATAATTAGAAGCTATTTTGTCTAACTATATGCCGAATCCTATAATCCAAATGGAATGGATGAATACTTATAAAAATACAGATTGTGCAGGTTAACAAAAGAACAAATAAATTACTTAAAGAGTCCTATTTTAGGAAATAGAAATTGAACAAGCTATTAACTCCCTAAATAACATGACCAAGACCATGTGCATTTACATGTGAATTCTACCAAACATTTAAAGAACAATTAATTCCAGTAATATGCAAACTATTTTGTAAAACAGAGAAAGAAGAAGTTCTACCAAATTCCTTTTATGACACAGATATGGTGCCGATTGTTATGGGTTAGAACTCTGAAACAAAGATTCTTACAAGATATTAAGTCAGTGGAATTGATGGTAGTTTAGCATGGTATTTAATAGTTCTCTAAATTCAGTATGATTGATTTAATCTTACAACAAATAATGGTTTCCTAGTGATATAATGATTGCTTTATACTCAGTATAGAGCATATAAGCTGGGAACTCAAGCTCTCAGGGAGAAGGAGAAAGAGATTCAATTCCATCTTCATCAGCACCATGGCTGGTCTAGCCTCCTGCACTTCCTTCATTGAGACCAAGGCCAATTTGAAAGGCTCTCCAAAAAGTTGTCCAGCACCAGGTAAAGGAGACAATAAAGACTTTTTGACTTTAACACCTGGCTACTCTCATGATGATTACCAAACTGACATGAAGGCTGCTCAGAGACCTCCAGAAAACCAAACCAAGAACATTCTGATGTTCTTGCTGATACCTAAACCAGGGAAGTTCAAAATAGAGAAAGAAAATATTAGACTAATTTCCATAATGAATATTAGTGCAAAAATCTTTTAAAAAATTAAAAATATACAGCAAGTTATCCCCAGGATAATAAATCATGATCAATTAGGATCTATACTAGGAATGCAGGGCTGGTTCAATAATTAAAAACTATTAGCACAATTGACTATATCAATAACCAAATTACCAGAAATTATATTAACTCAATAGATGCACAAAAAGTATTTGACAAAATCCAACACCCATTCCTATTCAAAATACTAGACAGCTTAGGAATAAATGGAGTTTTCCTTAAAATTATCAGTAGCATCTATTTAAAACATCAGCAAACATTATATGTAATGGTGATAGACTAGAACCATTCCCAATAAGATCAGGGTTGAAACAAGGTTGCCCACTATCACCATTACTATATAAAATAATATTAGAAATATTAGCTTTAGCAATAAGAGAAGGAAAATATATTAAAATAATTAAAGTAGGTAATAAAGAAACCAAATTATCACTCTTTGCAGATGATATATTATACTTAGAGAATCCTAGATAATCAACCAAAAAACTTCTAGAAACAATTTACAACTTTAACAAAGTTGCAGGATACAAAACACATCCACAAAAATAATCATCATTTCCAATGTTACCAACAAAATCCAGCAGCAAGAGACACAAAAAAAGAAATTACATTTAAAATAATTGTAGATAATATAAACTATTTTGGATTCTACCTGCCAAGAGAAAATCAAGGAAGTATGAACACAATTACAAAACACTTTCCACACAAATAAAGTCAACAAATCTAATCAGTGGGAAGAATATCAAGTGCTCATGGGTAGCCTGAGCTAATTAATAATAAAGAAAATAATAACTATATTAACGTCTTAGTGCCATACCAATCAAACTCCAAAAACATTATACAAAGAGAAAAAAGATAACAAATTTCATCAGAAAAAACAAAAGGTCAAGAACTTCAAAGGAATTAGTAAAAAAATGAAAACTATATTATAAAGATCTAAAACTATATTATAAAGCAGCATTCTTCAAAACCATTTGGTACTCGCTAAGAAATAGAGTAGTCAATCACTGGAATAGGTTATGTTCACAAGTCACAATAGTCACATTAGTAATCTTTTGTTTGATAAATCCAAAGATCCCTGCTTCTGTATTAAGAACTCATTATTTGACAAAAATTGTTGGGATAATTGCAATTAGTATAGCAGAAATCATGCTTTGACCCACATCTAACACCCTATACCAATATAAGGTCTAAATGTTTTCATGATTTAGACAGAAGGAATTATATAAGATATATAGAATAACAAAGGATAGTTTATCCCTCAGATCTATGGAGAAGGAAGGAATTTATGACCAAAGAAGAACTAGAATATATTTTGGAATGAAAAGTGGATAATTATGATTATACTAAATTAATTTTTTTTTGTTTAAACAAAACCAATGCAGAGAAGATTAAGGGAAGCAGTGAATTGGGAAAATATTTTACAGCAAAGGAATAAGATAAAGGCCTCATTTCTAAAAAATATATAGAGAACTGACTCAAAAAAAGTATACAAGACAATCTCCAGTTGATAATTGCCAAAAGATATGAAAAGATAATTTTCAGATTTAGAAATTAAAACCATTTTTACCCATATGAAAAATGTTCTAAATCTATTTGTCAGAGACATGCAAATTAAGACAACTCTGAAGTACTACTACACACCTCTTAGATTGGCTAAGATGACAGAAAAGATAATGATAAATGTTGGAAGGGATGTGGGAAAACTGGAACACTAATACATTGTTGGTGGAGTTGTGAACTGATCCAACCATTCTGGAAAGCATAACTATGCCAAAAAGAATATCAAACTGTGCATACCTTTTGATTCAGCAGTGTTTGTACTGGACATCTATAAACAAGAGATTATAAGAAAGGTAAAAGGACTAATATGTGCAAAAATGTTTGTAGTAGCCCTTTTTGTCATGGCAAAGACCTGGAAGCTGAGTGGATGCCCATCAGTTGGAGAACAGCTGAATAAGTTCTACAGTATGAATGTTATGAAACCTTATTGCTTTATAAGAACCTATCAGCAGGATAACTTCAGAAAGGCCTAGAGAGATGCACATGCATGTACTGAGGCTAACTGAAGTAAGTAGAACCCAGAAAACATTGTACACAGCAATGGCTTTTTTTAATAGTAAAGTGATTCAGGCCAGTTCCTGTGGGTGTTTCTTTTCCAAAACATAGCCAGGTGATAAAAGAGTTTAGATCTTTTATTATTTTCTCAATATAGCCTGGTTAGCTCAGAGGCCTATCTCTCCACTTGGTTCTAAGAGCGCCGCCAGAATGTCTCCAAATCCAAAGGTTTGTCCTTCTGACTCCAGCCAGCACCAAAGTAGAAGATACGATGAATCTCTCTTGCCTCAAAGGTAGGGTTTGTAGGCTTTCTTGCAGAGTGCTCTTCTCTGACTCCTGGGAATGCTCCCAAGTAACTCTTTCCAGTGGCTCACTGGAGCTGTATTTATGCTCCAGTGTAAAAGGATGACTCCACCTTCTGGAGGCAGAGGGATTCTGGGTTATCTCCCAGAGTGCTCTTTGGCCCTAAGGGAGGTGTGAATTCGGATATCTCTTTCTAAACCCTGAACTCTCCCAAACGTGTGAACTCCATTGAGTACTTAGATACTTATGAGCTCTCTAAAGGTGTAAACACAAGCATTGTTTCCATCAGTTGTACTTAGTACCTTGTTTCAAGTTCTGGCCCAAAATAACTCCTTCTAAGATCAAATCAATCATACTGAACAATGCCAAATTAGATAATCATTGTCTCTATCAACTCTAATGGCTTAACACTTTGTAAAGATTCCAACAAGTTCCAGTGTTTTCATGATGGAGAGAGGCATCTTCTTCTAAAGAGAAAACTGTGGGGACTGTGTGTGGATAACAATAGTATTTTCCAATTTTTGTTGCTATTTGCTTGCATTTTATTTCCTTTCTCATTTTTTCCCTTTTTATTCTGATTTCTTGTGTAGTTTGAAATTTGGAAATTTGTATAGAAAAATTGCACATGTTTAACATATATTTGTTTACTTGGCATCTAGGAGAAGGGATAGGGGAGAAAATTGGAACACAAGTTTCGTACGTGTGAATGTTGAAAACTCTACATGTGTATGTTTTGAATACAAACAGCTTTAAAAAAAAGAAAAGAAAATTAGAACTGGGGAAGGGGAAGCCAGAAAAGCTATGAAAAACCATGAAATTACAAAACAGATTAGAAAGAATGAGAAAACAGAACAGAATGTAAAACATCTTATAAGAAAAATGGCAAATCTGGAGAACAGATAAAAAAGTCAAAATCTATGAATAATTGGTCTGCCAGAACATTGTTATAAGAAAAAAGGACTTTGACACATAGTGCATGAAATAATCCAAGAAAATTGTCCTAGAGTGATCGAACATGAGTGGAGAGTAAAAAGAGAAAAAAAATCCACTATTAAACACCTCAAAGAGATCATTTTTGAAAAAAAAACACAGAATTATTATTGCCAAATTCAAACCTTCAAATTAAAGAGTAAATTTTGCAAGAAACAGGAAAAAACAATTCAAATATAATGGAGCTACAATTAGAATTGTATAAGACTTCTCTCTCAGCAGCTACAATAAAATACTGCGAGTCCTGGAATCATATCTACTTTCAATCAAAAGAACTAGACTGGCAGCCAAAATATCATATCCAAAAATATTATCTATAATTCTGAATGAAAAATAATGGAGCTTCAATGAATGTGCATTTTCAGAAATTTCTATCAACAACATTAAAAAGCTAATATCAAAGATCAGGTTTAAGAAACTCATCCTGGACAAACTACTAAAACTTTGACAAATTGTTTATGTTTTCATTACAAGGGAAATATATATTTTATGTTTAAGAGTCACATAAAGAATAGGAGAGTTCAAAAGAATGATTTGCAGAATTAAAGTAAAATAGTAATCATGTTATATGATTACTAAAATAGTAATCATGTTACAAATGAGATGCAGAGGAATAACAGACACAAAGATATTACAGAGGGGAGAAGGGCTCATAATCCTGAAAACCTCATATCAGGCAACACTACATATGTACCATGAAGAGCATAGCACCTCCAAAATCAATAAAAAATAAGGAGGGAGGGATGGACTGATGGGGAAGAAAGAGAATGTGGGACAAAGACAAAGGAGGTTTCCTTGGGAGGTTAAGCAACAGAAAGACAAATTATTGAAGAGAATTTAAAGAATTATTAGGCTTAAGAAAGATATATGTATATGTGGGGGTATGCATGTGTGTGTGTGTGTGTGTGTGTATATATATATATATATATATATATATATATATATAATATTTTTTCCTTACCTGCAGCTTCCTTGGGGATGGTGTTGGGAATGAAAGGGTGGGGGAGAAAGAAAAAAAAAAAGGAAAGAAGATGCACAGCAGAGGTCTGAAGAACAATTTACAAGAAAGAAAAGAAAAAAAATGGACATTCATTAATATAATTTCTTCTACTAATATATATATGTATATGTATACATATGTATATGTATACATTTATACTTTTATGATCTGGTAATTTGTTTTTGTATATTTTTAATCCTCACTAATGCTTTCTTGGGAACATGACAGTGTTTTATTTTAAGCTTTATTTTGTTTTGTATTCCTTTTCTGTTTTTATTCTTACTTTTTTTTTCCAAATTAAAAAATAAATAAAAATAAAATAAAATACACATAATATATGTATGTATTATATATATATACATATTCATATGTGTATATATGTGTATGTATGTAAATATATATACACATAAACACATATGCTCTTATGTGTATATATCACAAAGGATATACCATCCTCTAAAATCTACAAAGAAATAAGGAAGAAGAAATTGGACAAGGGAAAGGAGTAGGATAAAGTATATAAATTAATGGGAGTGGAATAAAGAGGGAGGGACAAGGTAGGTGGAAAGCTAAGGGAGGGAACTATGAACTAGGGAAGGTTAAGTATTGTTATTGCAAGACAAGTTTAGGAGAAGAACTAAAGGAGAAGAGTTAGGAGGGACAAAAAAAAAATTAAAAAAAAACAATATGAGATATACACAAAGACAATAATAAGGACCAGGAGTAAAATTTATTAGGAAAAAAAAAGTAGGGCTAGTAATTATTGATCTTAGACAAAGTCCAGATTCAATGAAGATTCAATTCAATCAAGAAAAAAATCTTATTTATTTGTCAACAATACTTATACTGTTTTAGAAACACGTGTGTGTGTGTATATATATATATATATATATATATATATATATATAAATGTATGTGTGTATATGTTTGTATGCATATTGATATATATATATATATATATATGCATATATATTTATGTATGTGTATGTGTGTATTTCATTATGAGTATATTTATACAAACACACACACACACACACACAAAAACCAAAACAAACAAACAAACAAACAAATATGTCTGTGCTTAAGTGTAGCCTGTTTGGGAGAGGTTGAAAGGAAGGAAGAGAAAAGAAGAATAAAGTAAAAAATACATAGCAGAGAATAAAAGAAAACCTACCAAGAAGCAAAGATGGATAATTTTAAATACATTGTGTTCTATTATTATGCATGCTTTCTTGAAATGGAAATTTATTATATATTTTGAATCCTCTCACATTCTGCTATGCATATGACAATTTTTCTTGATCTATTTTTTTCTTTTTCTATCTGCTGTGCATATGACAATTTTTTTTCCTTTTTCTGTCTTTTTCTATTTACTATTCAAGTTTAAATAAATACATTATAAAAATTCTCTAAAGAGAGATAGTGGTTGAGTTGGTAGGAGTGGGTGGCCACTTCTCCACAAAAGTTGTTTTTCATCTGAAAGCTGTGAGGATTGGATTTAAATCAGCTCTGGTATTTTGGTGGCCATTGTTATTCTATTTTTTTTAGTATGATATTGTAATTTTATTTTATCTTTAGTAGCTTTTTATTTACAAGTTTATATGCATGAGTAATTTTATAGCATTGACAATTGTCAAACCTTTTGTTCCAATTTTTCCCCTCCTTCCCCTCACTTCCTCCCCTAGATGTCAGGATGATCAATACATGTTAAACATGTTAAAGTATAAATTAAATGCAAAATAATTATAAATACCTAAACCGTTATTTTGCTCTACAAAAAAGAATCAGACTTTGAAATAGTGTACTATTGTGTGAAGGAAATCAAAAATGGAGGCAGACAAAAATAGAGGGATTAGGAATTCTATGTAATGGTTCTTAGTCATCTCCCAGAGTTCTTTTGCTGGGTGGGTGTAGCTGGTTCAGTTCATTACTGCTCCATTGGAACTGATTTGGTTCATCTCATTGATGAAGATGCCCAAGTCCATCAGAATTGATCATCATACAGTATTATTGTTGAAATATATAATGATCTCTGGCCCTGCTCAATTCATTCAGCATCAGTTCATGTAAGTCTCTCCAGGCCTTTCTGAAATCCTGTTAGTCATTTCTTCATACAGTCTTCCTCCCCCTCTCTAAATTCCCTCAGATATGATGTTTCCTTTGCCTCTTTGTGGGATGTAGTTTCCCTCTTTTTATCCCCACTTTCCCCCTTTTCTGACACTATCTCCTTTCCATTTCTACTTCCCTTTTTTTCTTTTTTGGTTATATCAGTAAAATCAAATTATAATCTTTTTGTATATCCAACAGCTCAGCTTGGCTGGGTAGTTTATTCTTGGCTTCTTCCATGTTCTTTTGACTTTTGGAATATCAGATTCCAGGTCCTTTGTTCCTTTGATGTGGCAGCAGCCAGATCTTGTGTGATCCTTATTGTGGCACCTTGGTATTTGAATTTTTTTCTGGCTGCTTGTAATATTTTTTCCTTAATCTGATAGTTCTGAAATTTGGCCACAATATTCCTTGGAGTTTTTATTTTAGGGTCTTTTTTAGAAGGTGTTCGATGAATTCTTTCAATACCTATTTTACCTTCTGATTGTTTTACATCTGGAAATCTCTTTGATGATTTCATGTAAAATAGTATGTAGGCTCTTTTTTATCATAATTTTCAGAAAGTCCAATAATCCTCAGATGATCTCTCCTAGATCTATTTTCCAGGTCTGTCATTTTTCCAAGTAGATATTTGATGCTTTTCTCTAATTTTTCAAGTTTTTTGGTCTTGCTTGACTGATTCTTGATGTCTGAATGAATTATTGATTTCTATTTGTTCAGTTCTGATTTTTAATGAGTTATTTTCTTCATTATCTTTTTTATTTCTTTTTGTATATGTCCAATTGAGTTTTTAATGAGTTGTTTTGCTTTATGGAATTTTTTTCCATTTCACTAATTTCTTTTTTTTTTTTTTTTTAGTGAATTATTTTCTTTTTTCAATTTACAAATCCTATTTTCTTGTGAATTCTTTATCTTTTCCAATTCAGAAATCCTACTTTTCTGGGATTTTTTTACCTTTTCCAATTCACAAATTCTGTTTCCCTGCACATCCTGGGAATTTTTTACCTTTTCCAATTCATATTTCAGGAAGTTGTTACTTTCTTGAAAAGCTTCTCTTTCCCTTCCCCATTTTTCTTCTCTGTTTTGAGATGTTTAATGGTCTCTTCTAGGAGAGCATTATGTAAAAGGGGCTAGGTAACATTCCCCTTTGGGGTATTGTCTGGAGACTGTTTGCTATTATTCTCCTGCTCTTTTTCTGTATAGAAGTTATCAATCATCCTTTTGATTTTTTCAATCATTTTTCAAAGCCTTTCAGGTCTTCCTTCAGGCCAAGGGGGTTCCCAGCTTCCTCTGCAAAGTAGAAAAAGGTATAAACATGCTGCAAGTAGCGAGGTATGGGAATGCTCTGAGATAAAGTTCCCCCTGCCCCCAACTGGAAGTGATTCAGCACGGGCTGAGCTATGGAAGTGTCCAGTGCAGAACCCCCACTGTGAGCAATGAAAGTGTCACTACCCCAGGCCAAATACACCTGTGGGGCTATGAATATTAGTAGCTGACCAGCAAATGTCCACACTGTGCAGATTAGAGGCTGCCTTGGGCTTCCATGCAGGTTTGTAACTGCCCTAAGGAAAAGCTTTGTACTGCGGTTTTGGCACTGCACAGTTGTGCTGTGATCTGTGCTGACTCACTTCCAGTTTTGAATGGGTATAGCCAGATCCTGTTAGGTTCTGGCGTTTTATAGAGTGGCTTTTATTTCTCTGCTGATCTACTATTTTGCAAGCAGGGTAGATTAATCAGTCTATTACAGTGTCGTCTCTGTAATTTTTCTAACCACAGAGAAACTCCTGCCTCGTCTGCATGATATGCTAGCCCCTAGTTCTCTCCCTGATTATACTGATCTTCTCCCTGGCCCCTCAGGACAAACCTTTTCTGACAAAATTCCAGATTATCTTCGGCTGGTATGTTTTTGTACTTCTAGTCTTCATCGGTTTACTAGTCAAGAACTATTTTTGAGACTGAATTTAATAATTGATTGTGAGGGGAGCTTAGAAAGTCCCATGTGCCTTCTGCACCATCTTGGCTCTGCCCCTGGCCATTACTATTCTTAAAGATCTTGAGTTAAAATCCTGGGTTATCTCCACTAGTTTCTGAGGAGAGGATCAAGGTAATGGAAATAAAAAAATGTATAATAACAACAGATTATATGTTTTCCTATAAATTTGTTATTTCTATTTTTAAAAAATCATTAAGCAGCCCCCAAGTCCCAAATCCTTTCAAATTTTCCATGCCCTCACCCCTAATTTAGAAGCATGCAATTTGAAATCAGTTACACATGGGAAGTAATGAAAAATACCTTTTCATATTAGCCAACATAACAAGAGAAAAACTATCAACAACAATAATAAAAAATTAATGTTAAAAAAGTATACTTCAACCTGAATTCAGAGTAAATCAATTCTCTCTGGAAGTGAAGAGTATTTTTCTTGTTCTTTTTTTGTTTTGTTTTGTTTTAATTTAATTAATTAATTTAATTCACAAAGTTTTCTGAATCATGCTAGGAGAGAAAATTCAGAAAAAAACGGAAAAACCATGGTAGAGAAAATAAGAAGTAAACGTAGCATTGTTGATTTGCATTCAGTCTCCATAATTGGTTTTTTTGGATACAAATGGCATTTTCATTAGGATTGTCTTGGGTCATTGAAGCATTGAGAAGAACCAAGCTTTTCATAGTTTATCATTATGCAATTTTGCTGTTACTATATGCAATGTATTCCTGATTCTGCTTGAATCTCAGTGTCACTTCATGTAAATCTTTCCAGGCCTTTCTAAAATCAATTTCTTTTTTATTTTTATAGAACAATAATAGGCCCTTAACTTTTTTCTATTACAACAATTTTATCCATTCCCCAATTGATGAGCATCTACTCATTTTCCAGTTCCTTGCTCTTACAAAAAGAGCTGCTGCAAACATTTTTACACAATATGTTTCTTTTCCCCTCCTTTATGATTTCTTTGGGATATAGACTCAGGAGCGACACTGCTCAATCAAGGGGTATGAACAGTTTTATAATCCTTTTCAGAATGGTTGGAGCATTGCACAACTCCACCAACAATGCATTAGTGCCCTATTTTCCCAGATTCTCTTCAACATTTATCATTATATTTTCTTGTCATCTTAGACAATCTGAGAGGTGAGGTGGTATCTCAGAGGTGTTTAAATTTGCATTTCTCTAATAAAATCTCTAATAGGAATTTATAACTTCATTAAAAAGTTCTGTTCATATCCTTTAACCATATATCAATTGGGGAATTACATATATTCTTATGAATTTGACAAAATTCTTTATATATTTTAGAAATGAGATATTTATCAAAAACATTGACTATAAATTTTTTTCCAGCTTTGCACTTCCCTTTTAATGTTGTTTGTATTGGTTTTGTTTGGGCAAAATTTTTTTAATTTATGTTATCAAAGTTCTCCATTTTATCTTTCATAATGCTCTACTTTGGTCAGAAATCCCTCCTTTCTTTTTTATTGAAGCTTTTTATTTTCAAAACGTATGCAAATATAATTTTTCAACATTGACCCTTGCAAAACCTTGCGTTCCATTTTTTTCCTCCTCTTCCTGTAAACCCTTCCCCTAGATGGCAAGTAATCCACTATATTTTAAATATGGTAAAAAAAAATGTATGTAATTCCAATATAGGAATATATATTTATGCAGTTGTCTTGTTGCACAAGAAAAATTAGATCAAAAAGGACAAAAATGAGAAAGAAAATAAAATTCAAGCAAACTACAATAAAAGAAATGAAAATGTTATATTGTGATCCACACACAGTTCCTGGACTGAATCATGTCATTTTTGAGAAGAGCCACATCCATCAGAATTGATCATTGTATAATCTTGCTGTTACTGTGTACAATGGTCTCCTGGTTCTGCTCATTTCACTAAGCATCAGTAATTCTCTCTAGGACTCTTTGAAATCATTCTGGTTATTATTTCTTATAGAAAAATAATATTACATAACATTCATATACCATAACTTATTCAGCCATTCTCCAACTGATGGGCATGCACTCTTTTTCCATTTTCTTGTCTCTATCAAAAGGGATGCTACAAACATTTTTCCACATGTGGGTCCCTTTCCCTCATCTCTTTGTGATAAAAACCCAGTAGAAAAACTGCTGGTTCAAAGGGTATGCACATTTTGAGAAGCCTTTGGGCATAGTTCCAAATTGCTCTCTAGTATGGTTGGATCATTTCACAATTCCATCAACAATGTATTATTATCCCTGTTTTCCCATATCCCCTCTAATATTTGTCATTGTCTTTTCTGTCATCTTAGCCAAGCTGAGAGGTGTGACAACCTCAGAGTTGTCTTAATTTGCATATCTCTGATCAATAGTGATTTAGAAAACCTTTTCATATGACTAAAAATGATTTCAATTTCTTCATCTGAAAATGGTCTGTTCATATCCTTTGATCATTTATCAATTGGAGAATGGCTTGAATTCTTATTAATTTGAGTCATTTTTCTTTATATATATATTTTAGAAATGGGGCCTTTATCAAAACCTTTGAATGTAAAAATGTTTTTCTAATTTATTACTTTCCTTCTAATTTTGTTTGCATTAGTTTTGTTTGTATAAAAACTGTTTAACTTAATACAATCAAAATTACTAATTTTTACGCAATAATGAGCTCTGCTTCTTCATTGGTCACAAATTCCTTCCTTCTCCACAGATTTTAGAGGTAAACTATCTAATTTGTTTACAATATCACTCTCTATTGTTCAGGTCTGCTCACTGGAGGAGTAATGTACCAATTGGAATCCTGATTATAGGTGAAGAGTGAATGGCAGAACTCATGTGGGATTGTCAAACATGGAATTTGTTTATTTCAAATTCCTTCAGCCTTATATATCCTAACACCCTTACATAGCGATAGTATAATGCATATGTGGTAACTATATACATAAACAACTTGCTAACGTATGTAGATGTCTCTTTGCCCCTAGTGTAACTCTGCTTTAATTAAAATACAAATTGTCACACCCCCTGACTTCTCAGGAAGGCCAAGATGGTGTGAGGGGAGATGGAGAGCCAAATCAAACATGTCAGCAGGTTCCCTGGCAGGGATAGAGGCTCTTATATGTCACCCAGTGGTCCCCCACTATCTGTAGCCCCCTATATTTTATGTTTAAATCATGACCCATTTCGACCATATATTGGTATATGGTGTTGGATGTGGGTCAATGCCCAGTTTCTGCCATATTAGTTCCTAATTTTTCCAGAAGTTTTTGTAAATAGTGAATTTTCATCCCAAAACCTGGGGCCTTTGCTTTTGTCAAATATTACATTACTATAGTCATTAATTATTTTATCTTGTGAATCTAATCTATTCCACAGATACTCTATTTCTTAGCCAATACCAATTTTTTTTGATGACCATTGCTTTATAATATAGTTTTAGCTGGTACAGCTAGTCCACCTTTATTTGCACTTTTTTAATTAATCCCCTTGAAATTCTTGACCTTTTGTTCTTCCAGATGAATTTTGTTATTATATTTTCCAAATCTATAAAATAATTTCTTGGGAGTTTGATTGGTATGGCATTGAATACATAGATTGATTTATGTAATACTGTAATTTTTTTTATCTTTACTTGAACTACTCATGAGCACTTGATATTTTCCAATTGATTAGATCTGAATTTATTTATTTATTTATTTTGTTTTTTCGTTGTGTTCATATGGTTTCTGAATTTGCATTGGCAGGTAGACTCCCAAACAGTTTATATTATTTATTTGTATCTCTTGCTATTAGATTTTGTTGGTAATATAGAAAAATGCTGATGATTTATGTGAATTTATTTGTATCCTGCTGTTTTGCTAAAGTTGTGGATTGGTTCTAGATTTTTTTTTTAGTTGATTCTAGTTAAAATGATTTTAGTTTAGGGTTCTCTATAACATATCATCTACAAAGAGCGACAAACTGTTTTCCTAATTACCAGTCTAATTTCTTTAATCTTTTTTTTTCTTCTTTTATTGCTGAAGGTAACATTTCTTATGCAATATTGAATAATAATGGTTATAATGGGTAACCTTGTTTCACCCCTCATCTTATTGGGAATGATTCTAGTTTGTCTCCATTATATAGTATGCTTATTGATGGTTTTAATTTCACAATACTGATCATTTTAGGAAAGCTCCATTTATCCCAACAGTCTCTAGTATTTTTAATAAAAAATGAGTGTTGGATTTTATTAAATGCTTTTCCTGCATCTATTGGAATAATCATATTTTTGTTAGTTTGGTTATTGATATAGTTAATTATGGGACTAGTTTTCCTAATATTGAACCAGCACTGCATTCTTGGTATAAATCCTACTTGGTCAAGGTATATTATCCTGAGGATGACTTCCTGTAATCGCTTTACTAATATTTTATATGTGAATTTTTCATCAACATTCATTAGAGAAATTGGTCAATAATTTTCTTCCTCTGTTTTCACCCCACCTGGTTTAGATATTAGAACCATATCTGTATCATAAAAGCAATTTGCTAGGACCTCTTTCCTTATTTTTTCAAGTGGTTTGCATAGTATTACATTTAATTGTTCTTTAAATCTTTGGTAGAATTCACATGTAAGTTCATCTGGCCCTGGAGATTTTTCTTATTAATAGATTGTTTTATTTTTTTTCTAAAATGGAACTAAAATAATATAGTTAGGCAACATGATCCCTAATTATAGCTCTAATTTCCTCTTCATTGGTGGAAAGTTCTCCCTTTTCCCTTTTCACACTATCAGTTGGATTTTCTTCTTTCCTACTTCTAATCAAATTAACTAAAATATTATCAATTCTGTTGTTTTTTTTTATAAAACCAACTCATAGTTTTATTTATTAATTCAACAATTTTCTTATTTTCAATTGTATTGCATTTCCTTTTTATTTTCAGAATTTCACATTTCATATTTAATTGGGTATTTTTAACTTGTTCTTTTTCTAGCTCTTTTAAGTTGTAGGCCCAATTCATTGATCTTCTCTTTCTCTATTTTATGCAACTAATCATCTAGAGATATTAATTTTCCCCTAATAACTACTTTGGCTGCATCCCACAAGTTTTGGTACTTTGTCTGATTATTTTCATTCTCTTGGATGAAATTATGGATTGTTTTTGTGATTTGTCATTTGACCTAGTTTTTCCAACAAGTTTTGTCAGATATGGAGTTCTTATCCCATAAGCTGAAGTTAGTGGGTTTATGAAATTCTACATTATCATAGACATTAATTATTGTATCATGTGTATCTATCCTATTCTACTGATCCACCACTCTATTTCTTAGCCAGTACCAAATGATTTTGATGATTGCTGCTTTATAATATAGATTTAGTTGTGGAACTGCTCTTCATTAATTACCTTGATATTCTTGACCATTTGTTTTCCTAGATGAATTTTGTTTTTTTTCTAGCTCTATAAAATAATTTTACACAGTTTGGTTGGTTTGACATGAACACGTAGATCAATTTAGGTAGATTTGTCATTTTTATTATAATAACTCAGGTTAGCAATGAAGAATTATTATTTTTCCAATTGTTTGTGTGAGGAGTGTTTTGTAATTGTGTTCTTATTGTTCCTGGGTTTCTCTTGGCAAGTAGAACACTATTGATTAGGGTGGAGCCAAGATGGCAGAGAGAAGACCTCCTCTTACCTTCTCTAAAACCAACAACAGATTAAGTCTCTAAACTGGTTTTGGAGTCAAAGAACCCACAAATATTTGGGATAAAACACATTTCTAGAAGAGGATACCTTGGAAAAACTTCAGGACTGATCTGTTTCAAATGGGCAGCTGTAGAAGGCCAGAACTCTGAAATGGTATATTTGAATCAAGGATAGCAGGGTGCTTATTGTGATGTAATGTTTGCATGTGCTCAGTGTGTTGTAGTGATGTAATCATACTGAGATATTTAAGGGAGTCTCAGACACAGAAAGCTCTTTCAGCCACAGACACAGAGAAAGCTTCAGGCTCCAGACTCGATTCCAGACTCCATCTTTGACCAGCCACATGGTAGCTCTCCTGTCTCCTTAATTTCTCCACATAAAGACCAAGGACTCTGGCTGATGCCAAGGTTCTCCAGAGAGCTAGTGCAGTCATTACATTTTGATGGTCAAACATGGGCCCCTAGAAATGCAGGGCCTTGCAAAGCAGGGCACCAAGCAGTTTGACTGATGAGATCTTAAGCTCAGTGGAGAAGTCTCTGTGACCTGGAAATAGGATGAGTATAAAAATAGGAGAAACAGGAAACTTTTTTTTAGCTGAAATGGGACAAATATTAAGAAAAGGGCCTCCTTCACCCCAAGAGAATTATGTAGAATGCATAGTTAGGTTAATAAAGAAGCAAGGTTTATTGGTAATTCAGAGGCAGATCACTGGGCTCTTAAACATATTAGAATGTGCATCTCCTTGGCTATCTAAGGAAGAAAAATTAGAGCCAGATATGTGGGAACTAGTTGGAGAGCAACTAAGAAGCTATGGGTCCTGATTCAATTCTTGAAGAAACATTCCTTATGTACAATATAATACATCCATACATTGAAATGGGAAACTGGAGAATGTGGAGATAATATCCCAGTCACTAATACAGGTAGATAATGTGTGACTTATCAAACAGGAGAAGTAGTAGCATTAGGTTTACTGATGTAGACTTATAATAAGCAATCTGCTGATAGTCATCCAGATTGTGACTCCCAACAACAGAATCCAGGAATATTCTGAACTGCAGCTGTTACAATTGACCATCTTGTGCTCACCATCTATGTAAATGGCATACCATTGAAAGGGTTGGTAGACATAGGTGCAGATTGTACTGTTGTAAGAGATGCCAATTGGCCCAATCATTGGCCAGAGATTAAATCAGGCAATATGACTGGCATAGGAGGATAAATAGCAGCTGAAGTTAGTGCTACCCCTTTGAGATGGGCATTTGAAGATAAAACATGAGTTTTTATACATTTTATAGTTGAAAAAATCCCCATCAATCTGTGGGGAAGAGACAATTTTACAACAGTTAGGATTACAAATGAGTACTTCAGGTTTTTAGGCAGGGCTGCTGTTGAAGACCTGCCAACACTCTCATCTATTTCTATTCAATGGAAAACTAATATACCAGTGTGGATAGAACAGTGATCCTTGGCTAGTGATAAAAATCAGTCCTTATTAGATATAATACAGAAGTAATTTGACCATGGACACTTACATCCTTCTCTGAGTCCTTGAAATTCCCCTGTGTTTGTTGTAAGAAAGAAATCTGGGAAATTGAGGATATTGACTGATTTACTTCCATCTCCTACTCAATTGCCTAGAGAATGGCCTCTTTGGATTATAGATATTAAGGATTGTTTCTATTCCATCTCTCTATATAAGGAGGATATGAAAAGGTTTGCCCTTTCAATGACCAGCATTAACTTAGCCGCACCTTATAAAAGATGTAGACAATTTTGCCACAGGGAATGGAAAATAGCCTTATTATGTGTCAAATGTTCTTACTTCAGTAAGAAAAGCATTTCCAAAAGTAATGCTAATTACATTACATGGATGACATATTGAGATGTGCACCTGAGGAGCAAATGTTAGAAGCATGTCTACAAAAAACCATAGAAATACTAAGGAACTACAAATTGCATATAGTTCCATAAAAAATTCAGACACACTCCTTTTGAATATTTAGGATATGAAATATACCTAAGGTGCTTACAGTACAAAAACTTTCTTTAAGAACAGAAAAATTGAACAACTTAAATGAACAAAAGAGGAAGCTAGGAGCATAGTAAAAGGCTATACAGCTTGCCTCCTTTTCCATGCTCCTATGCTCCCTCCAGGGAAAAACCCTCATGGTTTGAGACCCAATGAAATTTAACAAATGGATGTGACCCATTATAAACCAGTGAATAACTCAATAAGACTTCAAGAATTCAGTCAAACAAAATTTTAAAAAATTAAAAATAGAAGAAAATATGAAATAACTCCTAGGAAAACCAAATGAGCTGGAAAATAGATCTAAAAGAGACAACCTAAGGATTATTGGACTTCCTGAAAGCCCTGATGAAAAAAAAAATAATTTAGACATTATCTTTGGAAACTTTTTTTGAAAATACTTTATTTTATTTTTTAATTTAAATGGGTTTATTATTTTAAATTTTTTCCCTGCATCTTTAAAAAATGAAAAAAGGGAAAACCAAAAAAGAATAAAAAAACAGAAGGGGGAAAAAGGTGAAAAAATGTTTTTATTCACATTCAATTTATAATTTTCCCTTGGGTGGATGGCATTTTCACTGAAGCATTGAAAATTGTCTTACATTGAATTTCTGGGAAACAAAGCAAAGTTTAAAATCAGATTACCTTTTGAATATTTATATATTACCCCATTACTTCCAAAACCCTTTAGGAAAGAAAAACTTATTGCAAGAATGGGAAGGAGGGAACTGGCTTAAATTTTAAAAAATATGAAAAAGAATTATTAATTTTTATAACCCGTGTATAGAGATGATTATTAACATTTTAAATAAACAGAAGAAAATTAAAATCCCCAGGACAAGAGTGGAATGCTAGGCAATAAAATTTTGGCTTCCTGACTTAGAAAAAAAACCTTTCCCCAAGCCTTTTTTTTTCTTTATTTTTTTTTTTTCTTTTTTCTTTATTTTTTAAGTCATTTTATTGACAGAACCTGCCAAGGTAATTTTTTTAAACATTATCCCTTCATATTTTTCCGATTTTTCCCCCACTAAGTCCCAATGGAAAGGTCCCTTATATTTGAATTTCCAGAACCTAATACAATGTATGTGTTTGCAGTCCAAATTTCTTTTACCACAGGGGAGAATTGGATTCAGAAGGAGAAAAAACCGGGGAAAAAAAAATGAAAAAGTTTATATTTTTCCCGTTTTTTTTTTTTTACTCTTTCCAATTGACAATTTGAAACTAATTAGGTCTCTTTTGTCAAAAAATCACTTCCATCAGTTAACTTCTCACATTGTTTTGTTTTCTTTGGTTCTTTCCTTTTTCTTTTCTTTAATTTTTTTTTTGGTTTTTTACAGAAAATTTTCCATAAATTTTTTTACCACAATTTCCCAACCATTCTGTCCAAGTTTATTAAATAAAACGCCCCAAAATTTGGAAGGTCCCTTTTTTGATTCCTAGGTTGCCCCATAAAAATGTTTGGATCCGGGTTGCACAGGAAATTTTGGGAAATTCCAGAAAGAAAAGAACCCAAAAATGGTTCCCACCCATTTTTTTTTTTTGTCCTTTAGCCAATCTGACAGGGATTATTCTTTTTTAATTTCATTTCTCTGATTATAATGTTTGAAACATTTTCTCTTAGTGGTAAACTTAATTATCATCTGGTTTTCTGTTTCAAACTTTCCAGTACCCAAAGAAAATGGTTTTTCTTATAAATTGACATTTTTATTTTTGAAATGAGGCCACGAACCTTTGGGTGAAATTTTCCCACATGTTTCCCTTTTAACCTTTTTATTAGGTTTTACGTTTTCACTTGAAATTTCAAATTTTTTATTTTGGGATTTCTAATGGTCTTATTTTATTTTTGCCCAAATTTTTTTTCCACAATTCAAAAAATTTATTCCCATGTTTCAATTTTTTTTATAAATTTTGTTTCTTTGTTAAATTTTATTTATTTTTTATTTTATTTGAAAGGTTTTGGGGGAGTTTTTGAATTTAAATTTTTTTCCCAAATTTTGTGGGCCTTTATCCCGTGAGATTTTTTTAAAAAAGTTTTGAATTTTTGTTTTTGGAAACCTTTTCAATGATTTCCAAATTTTCTTTTTTAATACAAATGTTTTAGTTCTGTTTATAATTTTTTGATCAGGTATGTTTCAATTTTTATTTTTTTTCAATTTTGAATTTTCTTGGAAATTTTTTAAATGTTTTTTTTTTTTAGTTTAAAATTTTTTAATTTGATTTTAATAAAAAAGTATAATTTTGGGTTTTTTTATATTTTTGACTTTTTTGGGAATTTGATTTTTTCCCGTTTTTGATTTTTTTGGAAAGTTTTTAATTTTTTATATTTTGATTTTTTTGGAATAGATTTAAATATTTTATGTGTTTTTGGGTTTTTTGTCCTTTTGGTTTTTTGGGGTGATAAAAGCTGGGAGGTTTATGGGGATTTTTTTATAAATTTCAAATTTTGTTGGGATTATTTTTATTTATAGAATTTAGGATTTTTAAATAATTTCATTCAAAAGTGAAGTTTGTTTTTACGATATTCTGATTTTTAATTTTTCGACCTTTTCCGGAGGTTGTTTTAAACAATATTGAATAATTGGTAAGGAAATGACCAGATTTTACGGGAAAGATTTGTTTTTCCCCTTGCATATATGTTACTGATGGTTTTAAATATTTTTGATTTTTTAAGTTTATTTATTCTCAAGGTTTTTTTAGAATGGATGTTGGATTTTATAAATGCTTTTTCCCATTTTGAGAACATATGGTTTTTTGTTAGTTTGTTTTAAATAGTCAATTTTATTGTTTTCCCTTTATGATTTGCCCGATTCCCGGTAAATCTATTGATCAGGTATTATCCGGGAGATTTTCGAATTTTGTTAAATTTTTTAAGATTTTGACGATTTATTTGAGAAATTGGTTATAATTTTTTTCTGTTTAGTACCGGTTTATTTTGTTAAATGCCGTTTAAAAAGGGAGTTTGTGACTTTCAGTCCTTTTTTCAAATAGTTTATATAATTGGGGTTAATTTCTTTTGTTTGGAAACATGTAATTTTGGTCCTGGGGTTTTTTTTGGGGGTTGGTTAAATTGTTTATTTTTTTTCAAGATGGGGATGTTTGGGAATTTTATTTTCCTGTTAATTGGGAGGTTATTTTTTTTAAGGTTTTTTTTTATTTGTTGTTGAATTATTGTTAAAGTTAAAGATTTTTTGTTTTATTTTCTTATGGTTTTCCCTTTTCTTTTTAAGATAACAATTTTTTTTTCTTTTTTTAATTAGATTTACAAGGGTTGTTTTTTTGTTTTTTTTACTTTTAATTACCTTTTTTTTTTCTTTTTTTTTGATTTCCTTTTTTTTAGTTTCTTTAGTGTTTGATGGGGGTTTAATTTTTCTAGTTTTTTTCGCCAATTCTGATTCTTTTCTGTACTTTTATAAGAAGCCCAGAGATATAAAAACTTTTCCCTTTGGCTATATTTTTTAGATGTCTCTATTGTTGTTTTTTCGGTGAAGTTAATTAATTTTTTATTTGTTTTCCCCAAATTATTAGTTATTTTGTTTTTTTTTCTACTTTTCCCCGGCTTTTTGTTGAGTAACTTTGTTTTTGGTTGAAAGGGAGATTCACATTTCTCTTTTACTATTTGAGTTTGAGGTTTTTGCCAAATAGGTCTTTTTTTTAGGTTCATGAATGCTGAAAAGAAAGTGTGTCCTTTTTCTACTTTTTCCAGAGGTTTCTATCAATTTTTCTAGTTTCTATTTTTTGATTTTTTCTTATTTATTTGTGATTTGATTTATTATTGAGGTGCAGGTTGGGTCTCCCCACATTAAGTTTTGTATTTTTTCTTCTTGCATTTAATTTCTTTTTAAGTTTAGTCTACCCATTATGCTATGAAACTTTTTAGCAAGAGAAAGTTTTTTTTTTTTTTAATTAGATATTTTTTTGCTTGATTTGAAAAGGTTTATCTTTCTGAAGAAGTAGTTTTTGTCCCTCACCTTTTATTTTAGTATTCCTTTTCAGGTGTGTTTCTAAAAAATATTGTGATTTTTAACCATTCGATTGTTTTCCCCTTATGGGGAGTTTAATTAATTTATGGTTAAATTAAAATTTGTATTTATTTTTTAATCCATTTATCTTTTCCCCTTATTTCCCCTTGCCCCTTCCCAGTATTAAACTTGGGGCCCCCCTTTTCCCACAGCCCTCTCTTTTAGTATCCCTCCCCAAGTTCCTCCCTATCTTAACTTTCCTCTCAGTTTCTTTCCTTCTGTTTACTTTTCCTTCCCTTTTCACTTTTCCTTCTACTTTTCAATAAGATGGGAAGTTTCACCCTTTATTGAATATGTCTAAATTTTTCTCTTAAAGCAATTTTTATGAAAAATATCCACTATTTATCCTCCATTTTTTCTCTCAGATATAATAGGTTTTTCCTTTGTGAATATAGTACCCCACCTTTCCCTTTTTTTCTGAAAAATGTCCTTTTCTTAATTTCAGAAAAGGATACATTATTTTTTAAATCTTTTGGAAATATTTAAATTTCTTTTTTATCATTTTAGGTTTTTCTTGAGTTCTATTTTGCAGATCAAACTTTTGTTCAGGTTTTTCACCAAAATATGAAATTCTTATTTCGTTGAATGACCATCTTCTTCCCTGGAAAAAGATACCATTCTGGGGTTATTTTTTGGTTGCATACGAGTTCTTTAGCCTTTCGGAAATTTTCAGGCCCTTTTGATCTTTTAATGTGGATGCTGCTAGTCTTGGGTGATCCTTATTTTATTTATATTTAATTGGTATTTCTAGCTTTTATTTTTCCTTTTTGGGGTCCTGATTTGGCCACTATATTTCTTGGTGTTTTGATTTTTGGGGTCCTTTCAGTGGGTGATGAATCCTTTCAAGTCTATTTTTACCCTCTGTTTCTAAGGACTTCTGGGCAGTTTTCTTTAAATTTCCTGGAAAGGTGGAGCCAAATGGAGAAGGGCACTGACTTTCAAGCTCTTCTTACCTTCTTTATATTATATCAGCCTCAAAAAATAGTCTTGATCGTTGTAAAGATGAAGTAGAACAACCACGGCCAAGGAAAATCCATTCACCAAAAAAGTTGGTTTGGGGCCAGGGGAGATCAGTAAGACAGGGAGAAATTGGTTCTGAGGGGCCTCCCGAAAGTGAAACACAGATCTCAGCACAAGGGCAGCCTCTCCCCAGTACGGGGCTTTTCCTTGGGGAGGGATCCTGCAGGAGGAGGACAAGCCCTGGTTACCTAATCTGCCAGGGGAGCCGGGGCCATGAGCTTTTCCAGGGCCCATTTGCTTGGGCAGAGACATGGGGCAGGTTCTGGGCGGTCGGGGTCTGTTCGCTCCCTCACAGTCCCCAAGAGGCTCCGGTGGGGAGGACACTTTCACCCCTTGTCTCTGGGGAGGCCCAACCCACTCAGCCCTACTAAGAGTTTGATAGCTCGCCAGTGCTGAATGCACTTCCGTTGGGGAAGGAAACTCCCTAGAGCACTCCCATTTCAGCCGGAAATGGTTTACATCTTTCCCCTCTGCAGAGGGTGGCCCCTTGTGGAGACCACCCAAAGGCTTTAAACATGAATAAAAAAGATGAAAACAAATGAACAGCTTTAGGAAAAGAGCAGGTCCAAACCTGAAGAGACCTAAACACAAAAATGCATCAGACTGTCCCCCTTTGATGCTCTTGAAGAGACCATTAAAAGTCTCAAAAAGAGAGTTAGAAGATAAATGGGAAAAGGAAAGAAAGGGCCTTACAAGAGGCAACAATTTAAATACAATTGGAAAAAAAAAAATCTCAGGAAAGTAAGAATTTGAATTGAAAATAAAGAATTATAGAAAGTAGGATTTGGGTTGGAAAAAGAAAAGAAAAGAAAGTAGGATCTGGAATTGAAAAGAAAAATAATTCAAAAAAAAAAAAAATTAGTGAAATGGAAAAAATTCCCAAACCAAAACAATACATTTAAAAAACCCAATTGGAATATAAGAAAAAGTAAAAAACCTAATGAAGAAAATAATTCTTTAAAATTAGCTGAAAAATAGAAAATAATGATTCATTGAGACAGCAAGAATCAGTCAACAAAACCAAAAAATTGACAAACTGGAAAAACCATGAATTATCTACTTAAAATACGACTTGGAAAATAGATCTGGGAGAGATAATCTGAGGATTATTGGACTTCCGAAAACTATGATAAAAAAGAGCCTAGATCTATTTTACAAGAAATCATCAAAGAAATGCCCAGATTTAGAATCAGAAGGTAAAATAGGCATTGAAAGAATTCATCGAACACCTTCTGAAAAAACCCTAAAATAAAACCCAAGGAATATTGTAAAATTTCAGAACTATCAGATTAAGGAAAAAATTTTAAAAGCACAAAAAAAAAAACATTTAAATACCGAGGTGCCACAATAAGGATACCCAAGATCTAGCTCCTCTACATTAAAGGAAAGAAGGGCCTGGGAAATGATATTCCGAAAGGACAAGAACTTGGGATCGAAGAAAACACCCAGCTGTTGAGCTTTTCCAGGAAGAAGATGGACATTTAATGAAACAAATGAATTCCATTTTGTTTGAAAAAAACCAAATTAAAACAAAAATTTGATCTCCAAGAAAGAACCAAGATGCAGAAAAGGTAAAAACTCTTTGAGAATTGTATTTCTTGTGGATATCAAAAAAACATGTATAATTTGATTTATGATAAAATAAAAAAAAGGAAGTAGATATGGAAAATGGATGGGCAGAAAAGGTAAGAGGGATAAAAAGGGAAACCACATCCCACAAAGAGGCAAAAAACTTATCAATCTGGGGAATTTAGAGGGGGAAACATTTAATCTTCCTTTCAGAGTTGGCCAAGAAAAAATAATTGACATTTGTTTTAGAGAAAATTCCTCGCCTCATTAAAAACGGGGGAGGAAAAAGGAAAAGAAAAGAGTAAAAGGGAAGGAAGGGAAAAGACTCAAAGGGGAGGGAGGGATTATAAAGGGGTAAGCATCATTTAAAATAAGTTTAAAAGGGGAAAAGAGGTTGGGGAGGCAAGAAAAGAAAGCCAACTGGGGTTTTGATGGTAGGAAATACAGATTTAGCTTCAACCCAAAATGAATGGAAACCAAAAGAGGAGGCGTAGGACTGATTAAAACAGAACCCCTACAATATTTGTTTACAAAAAACACATTTAAAACAGGGATACATAAGTAAAGGTAAAAGGCTAGACAAAATCTTTATGCTTGGTGAAGTCAAAAAAAGAGGGGTAGCCATCCTTATCTCGGAGCAAGCAAAAAAAAAATTGATCTAATTAAAAGAGATAAGGAAGGAAACCATCCTGCTAAAGGGTAATAAACAAGAAGCAATATCAATATTAAACATATATGCCCAAATGGTTGGCATCCAACCCCCTAAAAGGAGAAAGAAGAGTTGGAAAAGAAATGAAACAAAATTGTAATAGTAGGAATCCAACCCACCTCAGAATTAGACAAACAAACCACAAAAACAAATGAAAGAAATTAAAAAGTAAATAGAATATTGAAAAATTAGGGTATGTTGGATCTTTGGAAAAGTGAATGGAGATAGAAAGGGAATAACCTCCAGTTCTGGAACCTATTCAAAAATTGACCAATATTAGGACATAAAGACCTCAAAATTAAATGCAAAAAGCAATAGTAAATGTTTCTTTTCAGATCCAAAGAATAAAACCCAACAAAAAATTAGGGGAAATAGACCAAAAGTAATTGGAACAAATAATCTCATCTTAAAGAAGATTGGGTGAAGCACAAATTATGATACAATTAAAATTTCACTAAGAAATGCAATGATGAGACATCATACCAAAATTTTGGATGCACCAAAGGGTTTATAAGGGGAATTTTATTCCTTAGGGCTTACTTATAAAAAAGAAAAAAAGATTAATGAACTGGGCCAAAAAAAAAACTAAAAAAGACCAAATTAAAAAACCCCAACAAATACTAAATTGGAAATTTAAAGTTAAAAGGAGAAACAAAAAATATTGAAAGTAAAAAAAAACTATTGAACTAATTTAAAACTAAAGTTTTCAGAAAAGCCAATAAAATAGATAAGCCTTTAAATCTGATTAGAAAAAGGAGGGAGGAAAATGAAATTATCGTCAAAAATGAAAAGGGAGCTTTCCACCAATGAAGAGGAAATTAAGAAATAATAAGGATTTTTTGCTCAACCACCAATAAATTTGATAACCTAAGGAAATGGATGACACTCCAAAATCAGACTTCCCAGATAAAGAGGAAGTAAATTGTTGAAATAGTCCCATTTGAAAAAAGAAATAGAACAGGAATTAAAAACCCCTAAGAAAAAACCCCCGGACCAGATGGATTTCTGTGAATTTTACCAAACATTTAAAAGAACAATTGGCCCCAATTATATAAATTATTTGATAAAATAGGGAATGAAGGTCCTACCAAATTGCTTTATGACACAGACATGGTACTGATACCTAAACCGGTAGGCTGAAAAACAAGAAAGAAAATTAGAAAATCTCCTAATGAATATTGATGCTAAAATTTAAATAAGATATTGAAAAAAGACTGAAAATCATTCCAAGATAATAACTATGATCAAGTAGGATTTATACCAGGGTGAGGGCTGGTTCAATATTAGGAAAACCACAAATAATTGGCCATTTTAATAACTAAATTAACAAAACCATATGATCATCCTAATGATCAGAAAAAGTATTTGATAAAATCCAACATCCATTCCTAAAAAAACACTTGAGAGTATAGGAATAAATGGACTTTCCTTAAAATAATCGCAACTATTTAAAACCAGAAAATTATGTAATGGAGACAAACGCAACCATTCCCAATAAGACTGGAGGAAAAAATTGCCCACTATCACCGTTACTATTTAATAATGTATTGAAACCTCTATCAAAAAGAGCTGAGAAAGAGAAAAAGGAAAAGAATAGGCAATGAAACCAAAATCACTCTTTTCCGATAAATGGTATATTGAGAACCCAGAGTTGCTAAAAAAATTATTAGAAATAACCCAATTTAGCAAAGTTGTTTATAAAAAACCCATAAGTTCATCATTCTTATATATCACTAACAAAATCCAACAGTCAGAGTTACAAAGAAAATCATTGAACTACTGATAATATAAAATTTAGAATCATCTGCCAAGGGAAAATCAAAACTTTATGAGTAAAATTACAGACCACTTTTCACACAAATTAACGTCTAACCAATTGAAAAAATATTAAATGCTCTTGGATAGGGCGAGCAAATATTAAAGATGAAAATTCCAAACTAATCTATTTTTTGTGCTATACCAATAGACTCCCAAAAACTATTTTAATGACCTAGAAAAAATAAAAAAAACAATGGAAAAAAAAGGTCAAGAATTTTAAGGTTAAAAAAATAAATGAATGGCATGTCCAGATCTAAAAATTACATTATAGAGCAGACAAAACTATTTGGATTTAAGGAATGATTATTGATCAGTGGAATAAATTAGGTTTTGGGAAAAACAACAAATATAGCAACCTAGTCTTTGAAAACCAAAGATCCAACTTTGGGATAAGAACTTAGTGTTTGATAAAAATTTCTGGGAAAATTGGAAACTAATATGGGAAACTAGGCATTGATCCATACTTAACACTGTACAAAGATAAGGTTAAAAATGGGTTCATGAGAAAAAAGAATGAAATTATTAATAAATTGAGGAACACAGGAAGTTTATTCAGACCTGTGGAAGGGGAAGGTTTTTATGACCAAAGAGAACATAGTCATTACTGATCACAAAATGAAAATTTCATTATACCAAACTGAAAGTTTTGACAAACAAAACTAATCGGGCAAGATTAGAAGGAAGCAATAAACTGGGAAAAATATTTTTTACAGTCAAAGGTTCTATAAAGGCCTCATTTCCAAAATATATAGAGAATTAACTCTAATTTATAAAAAATCCCATTCTCCAATTGGAAAATGGCGGATATGAACAGACAATTTCAGATGAAGAAATTAAACATTTCTAGTCATATGAAAAGAGCCAAGTCATTATTAATCAAAATCAAAAAACAACCTAAGATACCACTAAAATTCAGATTCTAAGATGACAGGAAAAATAATGATGATTGTTGGAGGGGATGGGGAAAACTGGGACATTGATATTGTTTGGAGTTGGAACAATCCCCATTTTGGAGAGTTTGGAACATGCTCAAAAAGTTATCAACCCAGATACCCGTCCAGCATGTTACTACTGGGATTATATCCCAAAAGATAAAAGGAAAGGGACCTCTATGTGCACGAATGTTTGTAGGCCCTTTCGTAGTGGAAAAAACTGGAAACTAATGGATGTCCACAGTTGGAATGGCTGAATAAATTTGATATATAAATTTGGAATTTACTGTTCTGTAAGAAATACCAACAGGATAATTTCAGAAAGGCCTGGGAGACTTACGAACTGATGGTGAGTGAAATGAGAGGACCAGGAGATCATTAATCCAACAATACTGATGAGCCAGTTCGTGGATCAGGCCATCCCAGCAACGAGATCAACCAAATCATTTCTAATGGAGCAGTAAATGAACCTTCCCGAAAAGAACTCTGGGAGATGACTAAAACCATTACATTAATTCCCAACCCATATTTATGCACACCTCTTTTTTATTTCCTTCATAAGCTAATTGTACAATATTTCAAGTCTGATTCTTTTTTAACAAAATAACGTTTTGGTCATGATACTTATTTTATCTAATTTTATTTTAATAATTTTAACATTACTGGTCATCCCCATTAGGGAGGGGGGGGGTAAAGGTGAAAATTGGAACAAGAGGTTTGGCAATTTTAATGCTGTAAAGTTACCCAATATATCCAAATAAAAGGCTATTAAAAAAAAAAAAAGAAAATACTCAAAATTAAATTTAAAAATAACAGAAAAAAAGATAATTTCCTGGTAGTGTCCAGGCTCTTTTTTATTGTATTTTCTGGGAGTCCAAGATTCTCAATTTCCTCCTAACCTGTTTTCCAGGTCTGTTGTTTTCCCAAAGGTATTTCACATTTTTTCCATTGTTTGGTTTTTTCTTCTTGACTGGTTCTTCTTGTCTCCTTGAATCATTCAATTCATTTGTTCTATTCTGATTTTAATGAATTGTTTTCTTCCCTCCTTTTTTTAAATCTTTTCTAATTGTCCAATTTGTTCTATGGAATGTTTTTCCATTTTGAATTTTATTCTTTTTGAGAGCATTTTCTGTTTCCGTTACTAACCTTTTTTCAAGGATTTGATTTTTTCCACTCTTCTTTAAATGGTGGGATGACTTCTCCAGACCTCTTAAGCCCCTCCTTTTCCCATTTTTCTTCTGCTCTTTGTGAGAGCCTTTTTAACTTTCTAGAGATTCATCTGTGTGAGGAACAGATGATCTCCCTTGGGGATTCATGAAGATAATCTGTTTTTTAGTTCCTCAGGGTTTAGATCTGTTTCCCTGTCTTAAAAGGTCAATCATTAAAGTCCTTTTTAACTTTTGCTCATTTTGTCAGAGAAAATCAGAGACAAACTAGCAAAGAAAAAAAAAAAAAAAATAATCTGCTTTTGGGGAGGGGTTGGTGGCATGAGCTTCCCCACAACTGAGGGGGGCAGCGGACTACAACTGTGTTGTGCCGTTCCGATTTGCGGACATGTGGGGGGGTCATCCAAGGAACCCAGTGTTTGGGGTTGTATTCTTCACCCTGGTGTTTTTAGCTTCTCTGGGCTTGACTTGCTACCAGGGCAAAGTGTCCAATCCTTAGTGAAGCCTCCCCAAGGATGAGATCACACCCCCAACCCCTCAGGTCATTGGCTTGAACCCTGCCGAGCTTCTCCTGGCCTTCAGCCGGCCGTCTAAAACTCCCCCTCGAGCAAAAAAGACCTTTCTTGGAAATCTAGGATGCTTTTCTTGGTAATGATTTGGGGTTTTTTTTGCGTTTAATTGAGGTTGTTGGTGGATTCTGAGAGAAAATGGGAGACACAGCTGTGCCTCCTTGCCGCCATCTTGGAAAGTCCCAAAAATCAAAGGAAAACTTTCCTGATGTTTTAGAATCAGAAGGTAAAATAGTCATTGAAAGAATTCACTGATCACCTCTTGAAAGAGACCCTAAAATTAAAATCCCAAGGAGTATCATGGCTAAATTTCAGAACTATTACACCAAGGAAAAAGTTATTGCAAGCAGCCAGAAAACAAAATTAAATATGGAGGAGCCACAATTAGGATTACCCAGGACCTAGCAGCTTCCACCTTAAAGGATCAAAGGGCCTGGAATATGATATTCCAAAAGCTAAAGAAACTTGGATTATAGTCAGTAATAAACTATCCAGCTAAAAGGAGCATTATCTTCCAGAGAAGATGGACATTCAAGGATATAAATGAATTTCACCTATTTCTAATGAAAAGACCAGAACTGAATAAAAATTTTGATCTCCAAAAAAAAAATTGATTTCCACTAGAGGTGAAAAGGGGATCATACTGGAACAACGAGGGGAAAAGGAAGTAAAATAAGGGAAATTACATCTTATGAAGAGGCAAAGAAGAGCTATTATAATTGAGGGAAAGAAGAAAGGATAATGAGCATTGTGTTAATCTTACTTTCATCAGATTTGGCTCAAAGATAAAATATTAGGCATATTTGCTTTCACAGAGAAACTTGTCTCACCTTATAGGGAAGTGGGAGGGGAAAGGGGAAAAGAAAAGGAAAGAGTAATAGAAGGGAAACAGAAGTATTAGTGAAAAGGTGTAAAAACAGGGAAGGGGTCCTGAAGGGGGAGGGCTGTTTGAGGGAGGTGGTTATCAAAGAAAAAATACTGGGGAAGAAGGAAGAGGGAAAAGAGAGAAAAACATAAAAGGGTAAATAAGATGGTGGGAAATACAGAACTAGTTATTTTAACTATGAATGTGAATGGGACAAACTCTCCTATAAAATGGAAGCAGATAGCAGACTGGATTAAAAGACAGAATCCTACTATATGTTGTTGGGAAGAAATACCTCTAAAGCAGAGTGATACATACAGAATGAATGTAAAGGGCTGTAGCATAATCTTTTATGCTTCAGGTAAAAAAAAAAAAGCAGGGGTAGCAATTCTAATTTCAGATCAAGCAAAAGCAAAGATAGATCTAATTAAAATAGGTAAGGAAGGAAACTATTTTACTAAATGGTATCATAGGAAATGAAGCAGTATCAATAGTAAATGTATATGCACCAATTAATATAGCATCCAAATTATAACAAGAGAAGTTAAGAGAGGTGCAAGAAGAAACAGACAGCAAAACTATACTAGTGGGGTTCTCAACCTGGCTCTCTCAGTATGATAACTTGAACCACAAAATAAATAACAAAGAACTTAAGGAGGTAAACAAAATATTAGAAAATTTAGGTATGATAGCTTTTTGGAGAAAAATGAATGAAGACAGAAAAGTGTTTACTTTTTTTTTCTCAGCAGTTCATGGAACCTATACAAAAATTGACCATGTATTAGGGCATACAAGCTTCAAAATCAAATGCAGAAAGGCAGAAATAGTAAATGCATTTTTTTCAGATCATGATGCAATATAAGGCCAGAAGAAAAATAAACCAAAAATTAATTGGAAACTAAATAATCTAATCCTAAAGAATGAATAGGTGAAACAACAAATCATAGACACAATCAACGATTTTATCTATGAGAAAAACAATAATGAGGCAACATTACAAAATTGGGATGCAGCCAAAGCAGTTATAAAGGGAATTTTCATATCTTTGCATAAAATAAAATTGAAAGAGAAGATCAATGAATTGGGCTTACAACTAAAGAAAGCTAGAAAAAGAACAAATTAAAAACTCTCAATTAAATACTAAATTTGAAATTCTAAAAATAAAAGGGTAGATTAATAAAACTGAAAATAAGAAAACTAATTAATAAAACTGAGTTGGTTTCATAAAAAAATAAATAAATAAATAAACCTTTAGTGAATTTGATTAGAAAAAGGAAAGAGGAAAATCAAATTGTTATTCTCAAAAATGAAAATGGAGAACTTTTCACCAATGAAGAGGAAATTAGAGCAATAATTAGGAATAATTTTGCCCAACTATATGCCAATAAATTTGATAATCTAAATGAAATGGAGGAATATCTACAAAAATCTTGATTGCCCAGGTTAACCGAAGAGGAAATGCATTATTTAAATAGTCCCATTTTAGAAAAAGAAATAGAACAAGCTATTAATCAACTCTTCAAGAAAAAAATCTCCAGGGCCAGATATGGATTTGCATGTGAATTCTATCAAACATTTAAACAATTAATTAAACAATTTAAACAAATACTATAAAAACTATTTAAAAAAGGTGGGGAAAAAGGAGTCCTACCAAATTCCTTTTGTGACACAATTATGACACTAATAGCTAAACTAAGTAGGGTGAAAACAAAGGAAGGTAGAACACTAAATAAAATAAATAAAATAAAATATTCTGTCTATAATTATTTTAAATGGAATTTATCTTTCTATCTCTTGCTATTTGGCTTTCCCAGTAATAAGTAGAAATCCTGATGATTTGTATGGGATTATTTTGTATGCTGCAATTTTGCTAAAATTGTTAATTTTTTAGTAGGTTTTTGGATAATTTTCTAGGATTCTTTAAATATATCATCATGTCATCTGAAAGGAATGATGGTTTTATATCCTCATTGTCTATTCTAATTCCTTGAATTTCTTTTTTCTTTTCTTATTGCTAAAGCCAACATTTTTAATACAATTTTGAATGATAATTTTGATAGGGAGCATCCATGTTTCACCACATTCTTATTAAGAATGTACAAATCTTCTCTCCATTACAAATAATGCTTATTGTTGGTTTTTGATAGATATTGCTTTTTATTTTAAGGAAAACTCCCTTTTATCCCTATGTGCTTTTGTGTTTTTAATAAGAATGGGTTCTGTATTTTGTCACAAGCTTTTTCTGCATCTATTGGGAGTTTCATATGATTTCTTGTTGGTTTTGCTATTGATATGGTTGATTATAATAATACTTTTCCTAATTTTATATCAGTTCAGCATTCTTTGAATATATTGCAATAAATCTTAGTCCATTACCTTGCTGATAAGTTATTATAATTTCTTTATTAATGTTTCATTTAAATTTTTTGCACAATTTTCAGGTCTGTAATTTTCTTTATCTGTTTTGGTTCTTCCTGGTTTGGGACATATTACTTAGGAAGTTGATTTATGGCTTTTTCAATTTCTTTTTTCTAAAATGAAACTAAGTAAGTTATTTCCTCTTCTATTAAACTGGGAAATTTATGTTTTTTATAAATATTCGTCCACTTCAGTTATATTGCCAAGTTTGTTGCTATACAGTTGGATAAAATAGCTCATAATTATTGCTTTTTTTTTTCCATTACTGGTATCTTCACCCTTTTCTTTCTTTTTTTTTTTGCAGGCAATTTTATTTTTTCTTTCCTTTTTTCTAGTCAAATTAATGAAAGGTTTATTTGTTTTGTTGGTTTTATGTAATACTCTTCTCTAAAATATAGTATTCTCTGGGAGCAGGTTTCTTGGAGGGCTCCTGGAGGCAGCCTTCCTTTCAGTTCAGTGTAATCACCCCAAATGCAGCCAGGAGTTGAAGTCCAAATCCTTTATTTTCTGCTTCAAAGTCTTGTCTCTTTTCCTGGGGCCCGGTTAGCTTTAATAGAGGCCTATTTTTCTCCTTGAGAGTTTAAGCTGCCTTCTCTGGCTTGTGAATCTCCTCCACTGAATGCTTCCTGAGGCTCACAACTTCTAGTGGGCTTTTCCTCTAATGAGCTTGTCCTCTTTGGCCCTGAGAGCTCCACCTTATATATATTCTCTTAAATGTGTGAATTTTGTGGAATTATAGTAAGTACTAAGTACATGTAAATTAGAGAATCGTTATCTCATCAATTCCACTGACTTGGCACCTTGTAAGAACTCTAACAGTTTTATCATAAAATAACTCAGTTTCATTAAGCAGTTCAATAGTTTCCTTAGTTTAAATTTTCCTTAAGAGTTTCAAAATTTTGCATTTGGCTTTTAATTGGGGGTTCTTAAGTTGTTCTTTTTCTAGGGTTTTTTTTTTTTATTTTCACAATCAATCCATTGATCTCTTTATTTCATTCATGTAGCGATTTTGAGATATAAAATTTCCCCTAAGAATTGCTTTGGCTGCATCCCATAAGTTTTAGTATGTTGTCTCATTATTGTCATTTTCTTGGACGAAATTATGGATTGTTTGTGTGATTTGTCATTTGACACATTCATTCTTTAGACTTAGTTTATTTAATTTCCAATTGGTTTGCAGTCTCTCTCTCTCTCCCTGGCCATTTATTAAATATAAGTTTTATTTCATCATGGTCTGAAAAGTAAGCATCTATTATTTTTGCCTTTTTGCATTTGATCATGAGATTTTTATGTTTTAATACATGATTAACTTTTGTATGGGTACCATGTACTGGTGAGAAAATGAGTATTCATTTCTGTCTTTATGCAATTTTCTTCAGAGAATTATTATATTTAAGTTTTCAAGGATGCTATTAATCTCCCTAGTTTCTTTCTTATTTGTTTTGTAGTTAGATTTCTCTAATTCTGAGAGGGGAAGGTAGATGTCGCCCACTAATATAGTTTTGCTGTCTATTTCTTTGTTTGACTGGTGTGTGTGTGTGTGTGTGTGTGTCATTTTCATTTGGCTTATTCTATGATTTAAGGAGTTGTTTTCTTTAGACAAATTTTCCCTCTTCCTTTTCGAATCTGTTGACTCTTTCATACATGCCTCTCATTTCCTTTCTCATTTTTTCTTCTACCTCTCTTTTTTTGCCTTTTGAATTCTTTTATGAACATTTCCAAGAAGCCTCTTTGGAATTAAGACCAATTTATATCACTCTTTAAGATTTCTTCTGTGGACATTCTGTCCTTGTCTGTGTTGATGTTTTGGTCTTCCCTAGAATCATAGTAGTTTTTTATGGCCAAAGCTCTTTTAAATTTCCTGCACAATTTTCTTTCCTTAATTGTTTTAGGTTTTTCTTCTTTTTCTTTCTTTCTTTCTTTTTTTTCTTTTTCTGTTTTTTTTTTTCTTACTTTTAAGGTGGAGCTCTTCTCCTGGGGTAATGGTAATGCTGTTTCAAGTTTCCTGTGTAGCTCTGAGCCTTTATTTTGATCACAATGGCCCTGGTCTTTGTGGGGGGTAGCTTTTCCTACTATGTTCAGGAAATATCCTCATTTTGCAGTTTGCCTTTTGAGTTGGAACTAGAAGCTGCCCCACTGATTTGCTCCTTTAGTGAGCCAGGACTGAGGGTTCTGATTTGTTATATTAAGCTCCTTCCCCTGGCTTTCCCAGTCTATATGACGTAGGCTGAACACCTTTTTCACTCCAGTGAGACTGACATTTTTGAAGTTTTTTTAGTCTATTGAGGTGGAGAGTGGTTTCATTCCATCAGTCTCTGTTCAGAGGCTTGGGTTCATATGACTTTTGAGAAAAACTGGGAAAGCTTGAGAACGTCCTGACTTTATTCTGCCATCTTGGCTCTTCCTCCAGAAATCGAATCTGTTGTTATTAAGCCCTTTCCACTGACTTTCCCAGATTCTGTTAGAGCAAAGCTGAACACCCTTTTCATCCCAATAAGACTGACCTTTCTTCTAAACTATCTTAGGCTGAAAAGTGGTTTCATTCCATCAGACTTTGTTCAGAGGTTTGATTTCATATGATTTTCAAGGGAAACTGTAAGAGATTTGGCAGCTTCCCAGTTTCACTCTGCCATATGAGTTCCACAGCTTTTAAGCCTCCATGGCTTTTTTCATTTTTCATCATGGATCCTTTTGAATTGCATTGGATAACTCTCTTGATCAGGATAGTTAGGTGTTTTAAAACTATTGTCCTTAGAATATTGCTGTCATCCTGTGATGTTCACTTCACTTTGTATAGGTTCACATATGTTTTTCCATATTTTTTAAATATAAAAACGATTCTGCTTGTCATTTCTTATAGAACAATATTATTCCATCACAATCATATACCACAACTTCTTTAGTCATTCACCAATAGACATTAACCAGCTAGATATCCCCTTAATTTCTTATTAACACTGTAAAAAAGCTGCTATAAATCTTTTTTTCACCAAATAGGTATTTTCCCTGTTCTTTGTTCTCTTAGGGATACAAATCTAGGAACATTGTTATTCAAGGGGTTTGCACAGTTTTCTAGCACTTTGGGTGTATTTCCAAATTGTTCTCCAAATATGTTTCTGCTAATTCATAATTCTACCAACTATCCAATTTTTCCACATTCCTTCTAGCATTTCTCATTTTTCTTTTCTGTCTTATTGGTCATGTTGATTAGTAGAAGGTAGCAATCAGAATTGCACTGATTTTTATTTATCTAATGAGTACTGTTTTATAGCATTTTTATCATGAGCCTATTAATAACTTTGATTTATTTTTCTATATACTTCCTGTTCATATCCTTTGAACATTTACCAACTGGAGAATGGTTCTTATTTTTATGAATTTGGCTGAATTCCTTTTATGCTTAAAAATGAGGACATAAAAATTATCTTCTTTCCTTTTTTTTCTTTTAATTTTTCCTATTTTATTTTTGTTTATGGAAATATTCAGTTTTTTTATTTCATTTAATCACAATTATTCATTTTACATATATCTACCCTCTCAATTTCTTGTTGGTCTTTAACTGTGATGTTTATACATAGATCTGAGAAGTACATTTTTTCCATGGTCCCTTAATTTACTTGTAATATTTCCTTTTATGTCAAAATAATTTATATATTTTGATCTTAGTATAAGGTGTGAGACATTAATTTATGTCTAGTTTCTCCTTAACTACTTTCTATTTTTCAGAGAAATTTTTGTTAAATGGTGAGTTTTTACACAAAAAGCTTGGATCTTTTTTATTTTATTTTATTTTATTTTATTTATTTATTATAATAACTTTTTATTGAAAGAACCCATGCTAGGGTAATTTTTTTACAACATTATCCCTTGCACTCATTTCTGTTCTGATTTTTCCCCTCTCACCCTCCACCCCCTCCCCTAGATGGCATGCAGTCCTATATATGTTGAATATGTCACAGTATATCCTAGATACAATATATGTGTGCAGAACCAAACAGTTCTCATGTTGCACAGGGAGAATTGGATTCAGAAGGTAAAAAATAACCTGGGAAGAAAAACAAAAATGCAAACAGTTTACATTCATTTCCCAGTGTTCTATCTTTAGGTGTAGATACTTCTGTCCATGATTTAGCAAATGAAACTGAATTAGGTCTCTTTGTCAAAGAAATCCACTTCCATCAGAATGCATCTTCATACAGTATCGTTGTTGAAGTATATAATGATCTCCTGGTTCTGCTCATTTCACTTAGCATCAGTTCATGTAAGTCTCTCCAAGCCTCTCTGTATTCATCCTGCTGGTCATTTCTTACAGAACAATAATATTCCATAACATTCATATACCACAATTTAGCCAATCATTCTCCAATTGATGGGCATCCATTCATTTTCCAATTTCTAGCCACTACAAACAGTGCTGCCACAAACATTTTGGCACATACAGGTCCCTTTCCCTTCTTTAGTATCTCTTTGGGGTATAAGCCCAGTAGTAGCACTGCTGGGTCAAAGGGTATGCACAGTTTGATAACTTTTTGGGCATAATTCCAGATTGCTCTTCAGAATGGTTGGATTCATTCACAACTCCACCAATAATGCATCAGTGTCCCAGGTTTCCCGCATCCCCTCCAACACTCATCATTATTTTTTTCCTATCATCTTAGCCAATCTAACAGGTTTGTAGTGGTATCCCTGAGTTTCTGACATATTACTTTCCAGTTTCCCAGTAATTTTTTGTGAAATAGTACATAGTTACATAGTTATACCAGGAATTGAAGTTCGGTGGATTATCAAATGCTAGATTACTATAGTGATTCATTACTGTGGCATATGTATCCAACTATTCCACTGATCTACCACTCCAATACTAAGTGATTTTGATGACTGCTGCTTTATAATGTAGTTTTAGGTCTGTCACCTCTAAGCCACCATCTTTTGTTTTTTTGATTTTGTTTTTGTTTTTGTTTTTCATTAATTCCCTTGATATTCTTGAGCTTTTGTTCTTCCAGATAAATTCTGCTATTATTTTTTTCTAGCTATATAAAATAATTTTTGGCACTCATAGTCACATTCATTACTCTCAGGATTTTAGTTTTGGTATTAATTGGGGATGTTTATTCTTTTTCTGTTTTTTTTTTAATTGCATGCCCAATTAGTCGTTCTGTTATTTTTCTCTTTTAATGTTTTATATGTTTAGAAATACGCATTCCCCTCTCAGTATTGCTTTGGCTGTGTCCCAAAAAGTTTGGAATTTTGTTTCATTATTTTCATTCTATTTAATAAAATTACCAATTGTATGCTTCATTCTTTTAACCATTTGTTCTTTCTTTTTTTTATTATAGCTTTTTTATTTACAAGTTATATGCATGGGTAATTTTACAGCATTGACAATTGTTAAACCTTTTGTTCCAATTTTTCCCCTCCTTACACCCACGCCCTCCCCTAGATGAAAAGATGACCAGTACATGTTAAATATATTAAAGTATAAATTAAATTAAAAATAAGTTTACATGTCCAAACCATTATTTTGTTGTACAAAAAGAATTGGAATCTGAAATATTGTACAATTAGCCTGTGAAGGAAATAAAAAAAAATGCAGGCAGGCAAAAATACCAGAGTTCTTTCTCTGGGTGTAGTTGGTTCAGTTCATTACTGATCAATTTAACCATTTGTTCTTAAGGAATTGATTGTTTAGTTTCCAATTAATTTTTGCAATATTTTTTCAATTATATATAAACAAAATATTTGACAATGCTTTTTTTTTTTTTAAATTGAGTGCCAACTTTTTTTCTTCCCTTCCCAATCTGTCAATGTCAAGCAATTTAACACATGCTAATTAATAGCATGCTAATTAAGGTGATAATGGTAATTTTTGCTTCATCTCTAATATTGTTAGGGAAATTTCTATCTTATCCCTTTACAGATAATGTTTGCTAGTGGTTTTAGATTGATTCTACTTTCTAAAAGGACATTGCCATTTATTCCTATGTTTTGTAGTATTCCCTTTATAGTAATAAGTTTGCATTTGTTAAAATATATTCCCTATTGAAAAGTACAGAAGCTCCCTGTGCCTAGCTCCTTGGAGTCCTCGAGTTCAGCCAGAGTCAGGACAAATTAAAGTCCTTAATCTTTAGGGGGAGAAGTTAAGGAGGCAGGTAAGCAGAATCCTCAATTCTGGAGTCTGGAGTCACCAACATCTCTCCTCCTTGTCCTGCCACCAAGTGACTCTGCCCAATCTCTCCCTGCCCTCCAATCCTTGCTTATTATTATCTTAACACAAAACATTCAGCAAGCACCAGCAGTGAGAAGAGCCATTTATGCAAATAGAGAGTTATTGTCTCACATCAAATAGGTAATTAGCCTTAAGTGCTGGGTTGTCTGATTCAAGCATACCTTTGTGGAGTTTCTGTCCTCTACATTTGCCACTTTCTTTTGTTTTAGAATACAGACTTCTCAGGGAGGCGAGAACCTCCAAAAGGAGGTGATCATTCCCCCCATCCCCTGATTTCTCAGGAAGGGAGGTGAAAGCACTAAAAAGGGAATGATCACAGCCTCCCTGACTTCTCAGAAAGAGAGATGAAAAATGTCAAAGGGAAGTGGGGACTCAAGCCAGATATTGTTAGCAGTTTTCTGGGCTGAAGGGTCTTACTAGAAACAGTTATACACAAACACATCATCATGGGAGGTATTACACAAGTACATAACAATAAAGCACAAGCTAGCAGTGATGACTCTCCCCACAGCTGGCAAAGGCTCAATGTGGTATAATAAACATAAATTGTACATGAAAGTAGTAATATAACAAACAGTATGAATCAACATAGTATTGTAAAAGAATTCTAGAAGTCCAAGAAGGAGGGTATGTAAACAACAATCACACATATGCCTCTTTCAGAAGCCAAGAGATAGTCCAAAACCAATCTATTGTCCATTACTTCATGTGTCAGGGAATCCAATGATCCCTGCAAGTTTTTGAAATCCCACAACAGTCTTTTTATGTGTTAGGGAATCCAATGATTCCTGCAGATTTTGAAATTCTTGCAACAGTCTTACCATATCTCAAGGAATCCACTGATTCCTGAGAGTTTTCAAGTCCTACAGCAATCTTATCATGTCTCAGGGAATCAAATATTCCTGAGGGTTTTGGAATCCTGCATCCATCTCATTATCCATCACCCTGCAATTTTTGATGTCCATGAGTCAAATGCCATAAATGACATGCTCTTTCAATGGTGGGAACAATCAGCAATGGAACCACCAGATGTTTCTTGGGTCTTTTCCTTCATTTCAAAGGTCTGTTCCATCTCTCTTTGATGGACAATGTGAATACAGCTCCTTGGCATCCATCTGATTCCTTCTCCATTTGTAGAGATACAAGCAAACCCTCTCCCCCAAGCAATTAACCTATCTGGTCCCTTCCATTCACCACATTCTTGATCTCTCCACATCACCTGAAGATTATCTAAAGATAGTGGAGAGGCTCACACTGGACACTGCCCTTCTGGTGGGTTATAAAACCTGGCTGCCAGAGCCAGTGCATCTTTGTCAACAATCAAGAAGTTGATTGTATAAAGAGCTAAATTTAGAAATTAATTGTATAAAGAGCTAAATTTAGAAGTTCTCTAGAGTTACCTGTGGCTCCCCCTTTCTTTTGTTTTTGGAGGAGAGTCTTGATGTCTCTGTTTCTCCTTTCTACTATTGCCTGGCCTTGAGGATTAAAGAGTATGCCAGTGGTGTGTAAAATCTTATACGGTACACAAAAGTGTGGAAAATGTTTAGAAGTATATGCAGGTCCATTATCCTTTTTTATTGTTTGTGGCATACCCATAATTGCAAATGTTTGTATAAGAATTCAGTGACCACTCGGGCTCTCTCTTTTGCTTCTGGTATTGCAAAAGTAAATCCTGAAAAGGTGTCTACTACACATGGATAAAAGACAGATGACCAAAAAATTTATAATGGATCACATCGATTTGCCAAATTTCACTGGGTCCCAAACCACAAAGATTCTTCCCTGCAGGGAGCATAGGAGTGTGGAAAGGAAGGCAAGCTGTACAGGCTTTTACTATAAACCTAGCTTCCTATTTTGTTATCCCAAATTGCAAACGTAAAGCTCAAGGAGCCTGGTTGTATTTAGAATGACATTTGTGGGTTGCCTGAAATAAAGGAGTATTGGCCAACATGGTTATAAGGCTCTCTGCCTTCGAATTACCATCAAAAATAGGATATGGAAGTGCACTGTGTGAGTGGACATGCAAGATATAAATCTTACCTGGACACTTTCTCACTTGTTCTTGAAGTTTCTTAAAGAGCTGATATATATTAGAAGCTACAAATTTTATTTGGGCTGTGGAAGTTCTTTGTACCACACCTACTGAATAGACCTGATCAGATATTATATTTATATCTCCTGGATAATAAGTAAGAGCTGGAATGATTGCATACAATTCATTCTGCTGAGTGGACTGAAAAGGAGTTCCGACTACTCTCTTTATAGTTAAGTCATGAGAGAATATGGCACAAATGCTATGTTTGGATGTATCTTGTAAAGATGCATCCAAAGATCCTTTAAAAGGAACTTTAGAAACCTTTTTCTCAAAGAATCCATTGCCAAATAAGAGTTGAGAAAGAGATTAAAGTAATTAGAATAGGTAATGTGGAAACCAAATTATCACTCTTTGCTGATGATATGATGGTATACTTAGAGAACCCTAGAGATTCTATTAAAAAGTTATTAGAAATAATCCACATCTTTAGCAAAGTTGCAGCATACAAAATAAACCCACATAAGTCATCAGCATTCTTATATATCACTAACAAAATCCAACAGTTAGAGTTACAAATATAACTTCCACTTAAAGTAACTACTGATAGTATAAAGTATTTAGGAATCTATCTGCCAAGGGAAAATCAGAAACTTTATGAGCAAAACTACAAAAGACTTTCCACACAAGTTAAGTCTGATCTAACCAACTGGAAAAAATATTAAATGCTCTTGGATTGAGTAAGTAAATATAATAAAGATGACAATACTACCTAAACTAATCTATTTATTTAGTGCTATGCCAATCACACTCCCAAAAAAACTATGTTAATGACCTAGAAAAAAAATAACAACTAAGTTCATATGGAAAAACAAAAGGTAAAGAATTTCAAGGGAATTAATGAAAAAAAATCAAATGAAGGTGACCTAGATGTACCAGATCTAAAAGTATATTATAAAGCAGAGGTTTCCAAAACCATGTTGTATTGACTAAGAAATAGACTAGTTGATCAATGGAATAGGTTAGTTTCAAAGGACAAAACAGCTAATAACTTTAATAATATAGTGTTTGACAAAACCAAAGACCCCACTTTTGGGGATAAGAACTCACTATTTGACAAAAAAATGCTGGGAAAATTGGAAATTAGTATGGCAGGAACTAGGCATTGACCTACAATTAAAACTGCACACCAAGATAAGTTCAAAATGGGTTCATGACCTAGGAATAAAGAATGAGATTATAAATAAATTGGAAGAACATAGGATAGTTTACCTCTCAGACCTGTGGAAGAGAAGGAATTTATGACCAAAGAAGAACTAGAGATCATTATTTATCACAAAATAGAAAATTTGGATTATATCAAATTGAAAAGTTTTTGTACAAACAAAACTAATGCAGACAAGATTATAAGGGAAGCAATAAACTAGGAAAACATTTTTACAATCAAAGGTTCTGATAAAGGCCTCATTTTCAAAATATGTAGAGAATTGACTCTAATTTATAAAAAATCAAGCCATTCTCCAATTGATAAATGGTCAAAGGATCTGAACAGACAATTCTCAGATGAAGAAATTGAAACTATTTCTAACCATATGAAAAGATGCTCCAATTCATTATTAATCAGAGAAATGCAAATTAAAACAACTCTGAGATACCACTATACACCTGTCAAATTGGCTAGAATGACAGGCAAAGATAATGGGGAATGTTGGAGGGGATGTGGGAAAACAGGGACACCGATACATTTTTGGGGGAATTGTGAATATATCCAGCCATTCTGGAGAATAATTTGGAACTATGCTCAAAAAGTTATCAAACTGTGTGTATCCTTTGATCCAGCAGTGTTCCTACTTGGCTTGTACCCAAAAGAGATACTAAAAAAGGGAAAGGGACCTGTATGTGCCAAAATGTTTGTGGCAGCCATCTTTGTAGTGGCCAGAAACTGGAAACTGAGTGGATGCCCATCAATTGGAGAAAGGCTGAATAAATTGTGGTATATGAATATTATGAAATATTATTGTTTGTTAAGAAATGACCAGCAGGATGATTTCAGAAAGGTCTGGAGAGACTTACCTGAACTGATGCTGAGTGAAATGAGCAGGACTAGGAGATCATTATATACTTCAACAACAGTACTATATAATGATCAATTCTGATGGACTTGGCCATCTCCAGCAATGAGATGAACCAAATCAGTTCCAATAGAGCAGTAATGAATTGAACCAGCTACACCCAGTGAAAGAATTCTGGGAAATAAGCATGAACCACTACATAGAATTCCCAATCCCTCTATTTTTGCCTGTCTGCATTTTTTATTTCCTTCACAGGCTGATAGTACACTATTTCAAAGTCTGATTCATTTTGTACAGCAAAATAACTGTTAGGACATGTATACTTATATTGTATTTAATTTATAATTTAACATGTATTGGTCAACCTGCCAGTGGGGGGAAGGAATGCGGAAAAGGAGGGGAAAAATTGGAACAAAAAGTTTGGCAATTGTCAATGTTGTAAAATTACCCAATTACCCATGCATATAACTTGTAAATAAAAAGGTATAATAAATTTTAAAAAAAAATTCTATTATTTGTAAAAAAAAAAAAAAAAAAAAAAAAAGAATCCATTGCCAATTATTTAAGAGCTGGGTTATCTTTAATGGAAAAACATGATTGAAATTTGGAGCTGTAGCCAACAAAATTTGCCATTCTGGGATGGTTTCACAGAATACATTAAGTTGTGCCTTGGTATAAAAGGTGTATATCTTGTCAGGTCTTATCCCAGATAATTGAACTGGTCGCTTAATGGCCTTTAATAAAATTCTCACCACAAGCACTGCGTAAGGATTACAATTTTGTTCTGGTTGTGCTCGGAGGTTCACCCCTCTATTACACTGTGTTCTTGATGAAGGACTGCTGTGGGTTCCTCTTTTGAAGCAAAAACTGATATTTTCAAGGGTTTTTGAATGACTCAATCACATTGGATAAAGCCAGTTTAACTTCTCTCAAAGTAACTTGAGCTTATTTTGTAAGATGGTGTGTTGTTTAAAGTAATTTCTTCCTTTCAAATGATATGTAATGGTTGCATTTGCTAGGTAGTCAAGCCTAACACTGGACGCATGCATTGGATATTTCCTATCAATTTCTGAATTGTCATTTAAGACATTTAAGGTGTTCAACTTCTCAGTTCTTAAGGAAAGTTTTTGTACTGTAAGCACCTTAGGATATATGTCATATCTTAAATATTGAAAAGGAGCATGTCTGAATTTTTTTCTGGTGCTATATGCAATTTGTAGTTCCTTAGTATTTCTATGGTCTTTTGTAGACATGCTTCTAACATTTGCTCCTCAGATGTACATCCCAATATATCATCCATGTAATATAATAATATTACTTTTGGAAGTGCTTTTCTTACTGAAGTAAGAGCAACAGCAACATATATTTGACATATAGAATAGGTATTTTTCATTCCCTGAGGCAAAACCGTCCATTCATATCTTTTATAAGGCTCAGCTAAGTTAATGCTGGGCATTGAAAAGGCAAGTCTTGGGGGGCTGAGCCAAGATGGCTGAGAATGCACACGCTACTTTCTAATCTCTTCTCTTACCCTCTCTATCAATATTATATTGAGCCTCAAAAATAGTCTTGACTGCTACAATTCGTAAAGATAAGAAGTAGAACAACTCACCAGCTGAAGAAAATCTGCAGTCTCGCCAAAAAAGGTTGGTTCTGGGGCCAGGGGGGAGATCAGCACAGACTGGGAGAGAAATTAGGTTCTGAGGAGAGCCTCAAACCGAAAGTGAAAGCACAGATCTCAGCACAAGCACACAGCCCCAACCCGCAGAACGGGGCTTTTCCTTAGGGCAGTTGCGATCCTGCATGGCAGGAGGACACAGCCCCCATTAGCCTCCAATCTGTGCAGTGGGGGGGCTCAACTTGGGGCCATAGAGCTTTCCCAGGTCCGATTTGCATCAGAGACACTGGGGCAGAATTGGGTGGAATCGGCAGTCTGCAGTCAGCTGCTAATACTCACAGTCCCACAAGAGGCTCCGGCCTGGGGCAGACACTTTCCCATAGTCTTAGCCAAGGGCTTCTCCCACACAGCCCAACTGGGCACCCCCATACTCGCCAGTGCAAAATACACTTTGTTGGGGAAGGAAAACTCTCATGACACTCCCATTCGGAGCTGGAAAAAGGGTTTACATCTCCCTCTCTGCAGAAACTGGTAACCCCTTGCCTAGAACTACCCAAAGGCTTTAAACATGAATAAAAATAAAAAAAATATCCACACTTCTCCAGAAAAAACAAGTCAAAAACCAAAGAAAACAAAAAAATAAACTGTCCAACATGATCTCATAAAAGTCTTAAAAATCTCAAAAATTAGAAATAAAGAGGAAAGGAAAGAAACCCTAAAACAACAACTTCCAAAAAAATTGAAAAATTAAAAAATTCCAGGAATGCAGGAAAAAAAAATTGGTAATTGAAAAAAAAAATTACTGGGTTTAATTGAAAACAAAACCAAAAAGAATCTTGTTGAAAAAAAAAAATTCACTAAAAAAAAAAAGTAAAGGAAAAAATTCCACAACCAAAACAAACATTTAAAAACTCAATTGACAATACAGAAAAAGTAAAAAAAAAAAAAAAAATTTTTAAAAATTAAACAACAAATTAAACAAAAATTCATTGAACAGAAAATCATCAGCAAAAAACAAAAAAAAATCCGATTCACCAAAAACAAACTTGGAAAATTCTAGAAAATCAATTTGGACTTTCCAAAACATATAAAAAACCAATACTAACAAAAATCATCAAAAAAACTTTCCCAAATGAAAAATAAAATAAAAAGGCATTGAAAAATTTATAAAACACCTTCAAAAAACCCTAAAAAAACCCCAAAAATTTGGGAAAATTTAAACATCAATTAAAAATTTTACACCACCAAAAAATTTAAAAATCCCAAAAAAATCACCCAAATCCTCCTCCAATTAAAAATAACCGGAAAAAATATTCAAAAACAAAAACGGATCAGCAAAAAAACACCAAACTAGCATTTTCTTCCAGGGAAGAAATGAATTTAATAAACAAAGAATTCCATTTTTTCAAAAAACCAGAACTAAACAAAAAATTTGTTCCCAACCATAGAACTCAAAATCAGAAAAATAAAAAATCTTAAATTTATTTCTTTTGGAATACAAAAAAAACATTATAATTTATTTACTATATAACATAAAAAGGGAAATAATAGGAAAAATTTGGCAGAAAAAAAGGGAAAAAAAAAACCAATCCCACAAAAACAAAAAACTTTTCATATCAGGAAATTTAAAGAGGAAACATTTGGAATCTTCCTCATCAAGTTCTCAAAAAAAAAAAACATTTTTTAAAAAATTCTCTCTCCCTCATAAAATGGGGAGAAAGAAAAAAAAAGGTAAAAGGGAAGGAAGGGAAAAATTCAAAAGGGGAGGGAGGGTTATAAAAGGGTAATCATCAAAAAGGGTACAAAATTTTAAAAAGGGAAAATTGGGGAGGCAAAAAATAAACACAATTTTTATTAAAAAATACAATTTAGAAACTAACCTAAATTTAAAAGGGATAACTCCCCCAAAAAAGGCAAACAACATCAAAATAAACCCTACAAATTTTTTTACAAAAACACATTTAAAAAGCAGAATACATAAGGAAATTAAAAATAGAAAAATCTTATCCTGTTAAAAAAATGCCATCCCTCTCAATCAAGCAAAAAGCAAAATTCTAATTAAAAAATAAAAATAACCATCCTCAAAAAAAATAAACAACAACAATATCAATATTAAAACTTTAAACCAAAAATTATGGCATCCAACCCCAGAGGAAAGGTAAGAGTTGAAAAGAAAAAAACAACAAACAGAATAGTGGGAATTCCCTTTTACTCCCAAATTGAAAATCAAACCACAAAACAAAAAAAAGAAAAAAGTAAAAGAAAATGAAAAAAGGGTTATTTAATCTTTAGAAAATAATAATAAAGGAATATCCTTCTAAGCAATCCTATTAAAAATACCATATTTAGGGACATAAAACCTCAATTAAAAGCAAAAAGCAAAAAAAATCTTTCTTTTCAAAATTGTAATAAAAAACTACATTCAAAAAAATTAGGGAAAAGCAAAAAAGAATTAAACTAAACAATCCATCTTAAAAAATTTAAGCAAAATTAAATACAATTAAATTTTACCCAAAAAAAAAATAATGTCATAAAATTTATGGGATCAAAAAAGGGAATAAAAATTTTATATCCTAGAAAACTTAAATAAAACAGAAAAAAAATTAAAATTGGCCAAAAAAAACTAAAAAAAACCCAATTAAAACCCCAATCAAATACAAAAAATTTAAAATTAAAGAAATTAAAAATTGAAATAAAAAAACTAGAACAATTAATAAACTAAAGTTGGTTCTATGAAAAAAGCCAAAAAAAGAAAAGCCTTTTCTATTGAAAAGGAGGAGGAAAATAAATTAGATCTTAAAAAAAAAAAACTTTCCACCAAGAAGAGGAATGGAAAAAAAAAATTTTTTGCTCCCTTTATGCCAATAAATTTATAACCTAAATAAATAGACACCCAAAAAATAAATTTAACTAAAGAAAGAAATTGGAAATCCCTTTAAAAAAAAAAAAGGCAATTAAACCCTAAAAAAAATCCCCAGGACCAATGGATTTCATGGAATTTTACCAAACATTTAAAACAATTCCCCAATCTATATAATAAAAAAAGGAAAAACCAAAAATTCCTTCTAACCAAAACATGGTTCATCCTAAACCAATTAAAACAAGAAAAAAATTAAACCAATCTCCCCTAAAATTTATACTAAAATCTTAAAAAATATTACAAAAACACAAAAATCATCTCCAGGAAATACACTTACAAGAGGATTTATACCAAATACTTTAATATTAGGGAAAAATCAAATAATGGCCAATTAAAACCAAATTAACAAAACCAAATATCCCCCAAAATGCAAAAACAGCAAATCAATCCATTCCTTTAAAAAACACTTAAAGAAAAAAAGGATTTTCCCTTAAAAAATCACATCTATTTAAAACCACCCAAAGCACTTAAATTAAACAAAACCAAAAACCATTCCCAAAAACTATAAACAAACCCAACCCACCTTACAAATTTAAAAGAAACCCTTTTTTAAACAAAAGGATTGGAATAAAAAAACCAAAAACCCAAATTACACTTTCCAACACATTAATTTAAGAACCCCAAAATTCACTAAAAGATTAAAAAACCAAACTTTCAAAATTGCTTTTTAAAAAATAAACCCACCCAAAGTCATCAGCATTTTAATATCCTAAAAAACCAAAGCATTACAAAAAAACCCCTAAACTTAATTTATTTAGGAACTATCCAAAAAATTAAACTTTATTTTGAACCACCCAAAAAACACAACCAATTAAAAAATTAAAACCCAAAAAATTAAAAAAAAAATTCCCAAATAAAGGTAACCAACTTTCCCAAAAACCCAAATCCTAAAAAAACAACAAAACGGGCAAAACGCAAGGGTTTAAAAAACAAAAACGCTGCCAGACAAAACAAATGGCCCCAAAACCCAAGGAAAAAACGGGTTTGGGTTCAAATAAAAAATCAACAATATACCCCTATCTTTGCAAACCCAAAAACCCCACATAAAACACTTTATAAAAGTGGGAAAATGAAACTAAATGGGAAAACGGCATTATCCACATAACACCGACCCAAAAAAAATCAAAAATTTTCAACCTAGGCAAAAGTAAATATTAAAATTTAAAACACAGAAATTTCCTTCCAACCTATGGAAGGGAAGGACTTTATGACCAAAAGAACTAGAGATCATTACTGATCACAAAATAGAAAATTTCATTATAAACTGGTTTTTTTCAAACAAAACTAATGCAGAAAGTTGAAGGTGAGTAAACTGGGAAAATATTTTTACATCAAAAGGTTCTGATAAATATTTCCAAAATATATAAAATTAACTCTAATTTATAAAAAAATCAAGCCATTCTTCAATTGAAAAATGGTCAAAGGATATGAACAGAAATTTCAGATGAAAAATTGAAACTATTTTAGTCATATGAAAAGATGTAAGTTTATTAATCAGAGAAATGCAAATTAAGCAACTCTAAGATACCACTAACACCTGTCAGTTGGCTAAGATGACAGGAAAAATAATATGATTGTGGAAGGGTGTAAAACTGGGACACTGATGCATTGTTGGTGGAGTTGTGAACAATCAACCATTTTGGAAGTAGTTTGGAACTATTAAAAAGTTATCAAACTTTGCATACCCTTTGATCCAGCAGGATTATGGCTTATCCCAAAAGTTATAAAGAAGGAAAGGGACCTGTTTTTCAAATTTTGTGGAGCCCTTTTGTATGGTAGAACCTGGAAACTGAATGGATGTCCATCAGTTGGAGAATTGAATAAATTGTGGTATATGAATATTATGGAATATTACTGTTCTGTAAGAAATAAAAGAATGATTTCAGAAAGGCCTGGAGAGACTTACATAAACTGATGCGAGGAAATGGAGGTCTGGAGATCATTATATACTTCAACAACAAATATATGATGACCAGTTCTGATGGACTCCACCTCACAACGGATCAACAAATCATTTAATGGAGCTGTAATGAATAAACCAACTGCCCAGAAAGAACTTTGAGATACTAAAACCATTAATTAATTCCCAATCCCTATATTTTCCCACCTGCATTTTGATTTCCTTCACAATTTAAATATTTCAAGTCTGATTTTTTTATACACAAAATAATGTTTTGGTCATTATACTTATTTTTATCTAATTTATATTTTAATGTATTTAACATCTACTGGTCATCCTGCCATCTAGGGGAGGGGGTGGGGGGTAAGAGTTGAAAAATTGGAACAAGAGTTTTGGCAATTGTTAACGCTGTAAAGTTATCCATGCATATAACCTGTAAATAAAAGGCTATTAATTTAAAAAAATCACATCTTTTCATATCCTCCTTATCTAGAGGGATAGAATAGAAACAATCCTTAATGTCTATAACCCAAAGAAACCATTCTCTGGAATTGAGTAGGAATAAAGTCAGGCAAGAGTTCCATGTTTCCATCTGTTCATTTACTTTTCTTAAATCAGTCAACATCCTCTATTTTCCAGATTTCTTTCTTACAACAAATACAGGGTAATTCCAAAGACTTAGAGAAGATTGTACGTATCCTTGGTCAAGTTGCTCTTGTACTATATTTAAGAAGGCCTGAATTTTATCTCTAGCTAAGGGCCACTGTTCTATCTATACTGATATATCAGTTTTCCATTGAATAGGAACAGTTGAGAGTGTTGGCACACCTTCAATATCAGCTTTGCTTAAAAAGTTGAAGTACTCAATTGTAATCTAACTATTATAAAATGTCTCTTCTCCACAGATTGATGGGTATTTTTCAACTATAAAAGGAGTAAAAACTCCTGTTTTGCCTTCAAATGTCCATCTCAAAGAATAGCACTAACTTCAGTTGCTATTGATCCTCCTATTTATAGCTGTCTGCCTTAATCTTTGGCCAGTGATTGGGCCAATTGGCACCTCTAATAACTGTGTGATATGCATATGTGTCTACCAATCCTTCTAATGGTATGCCTTTTATATAGATTGTGAGTATAGGTTGGTCAGCTGTAACTGCTGCAGTCCAGAATATTCCTGGATTCTGTTGTTGTAGTCAGAATCTGGACAACTATCACCAGATTGCCTATTAGGAGTCTGTATCAGTACACCTGATGCTACTACTTCTCCTGGTTGATAAGTCATACATTTTCTACCTGTATTAGTGATTGGACATTATCTACACATTCTCCAGTTTCCCACATCAGTCTATGGATGAAAACAGTTTTGTAAGTACTCTCAGGAGGTGAAATGGTTAAGCCTACTGTGCCTGGAGGCAAGGGATCCATAGGCTGGAGTGTTCCTCTCCAGAGGATTTCACCTCTCCAGGGGGCATCCCAGTACTCCCAGATGCATACAACTCTATTCTCCCCAATTGTCATCCTTTTCTCCTACTAGGTTGCTTCCTGGCTGATTGATTATGTAATCCTTTTCTCCCATCAGATTGCCTTTGCTGAGTGGTCATGTGTAAGTACTGAACTTCTAAAGACTCTCTGGGTGTAGTATTGGCTGCCATTATGCCCCAAGTATTTTATGTTTTGGGCCCCCTATCCTGTTTCCCTGAGTCAGTACATTCTGATGCCCAATGAAAGCCTCTATTGAATTTTTGGACATGGGTTTTGGGTCTTGTTCTCCTACCATGTTTTCTCACTCTATCTCTATGCCAATATTGAGCTTTCAGATGCCCTACTTTACCACATTGAAAGTACTGACAAATGTCTCTGGAAGTCCCTTGCCAAAAGGGACACTGTCTTCCCATGTTTGGATCTTGGGAAGTCTGCATCATAACCTGGGTATAAAAGGTATTTGTGCCCCCTGTGGCACAGCAGCTTATGATCTCCTCTAAAGGAGCATTCTTATGTAGTCCTAGTCTAATTCTTTAACAAACACTATTAGCATTTTCTTTAGCAAGTTGCCTTATCATAATTTCTGTTTCTGCATTTTCACAATACTTCATATAACAGCTATCTGCAGAAGTCCCACAAAATCAGCAAAGGGTTCTTTTGTACCTTGTCCTATTTTCATGAAGGCTTCTCATCTGGCCTGTTTACCTGGGATAAATTCCTATGCTTTGATAGGTGAGTAGTGTATTAACTCCAGGTTGCCTATTTTATTGGGCTTGTATCCTACAGAGTTCACTATATTCAGAAAGCCACAACAAGTTTTGTCCAGGTTCTAAGCATATCCTTGCTATAGATTTCCATTCAATAAGGGTTAAAATTTCATAAACCAAATTCTGCAATAACATCTTAACATAAGATCTTAACATAAGATAAAGAGAGGAAGTCTTTTCAGATCTTTGATAATTTCTAGATTAAAAGGAGTGTATCTTCTCCTTTCTTGACCTGAAGAGTTAAGCTGTTCAATCACAGGATACATTTCTATTCTCAAATCAGCTGTATTCTGTCCGTCCTCTTTGGCTTTTGCAATTGAGTCATAGGAAGGGCTTATTATTGGAGAGAAGCCTTCATGAAAATAGGACAAGGTCCAAATGAACCCTTTGCTGATTTTGTGGGACGTCTGCAGACAACTGTTATATGATCTAGTGATATCATTGCCCTTCCCACTCCTTCTCCTCCCTCCACCTGGGGAAGTTGAAGTTGATGGGGGAAGGTCAAGAGCCTGCCTGGGTGTAGGCAGAGTTGAAGCTGGGTTGTGAGAGTTAGAATCACCATGTCCTTCAAGTTCACTTAACTCTTTTTGCCCATTGGTGATATTTCCATTATTCTCTTCTTTCCCTTCACATTTCCTTATGTAGCTTAAAACTTTTCTTTTTTCTAGAACTTGCAGTATTCTTTAAGGCCAATTGTATTATATTGTATATATAGAATGTTTCCTTAGAAATTGAATCAGGTAAAGGCCTCATTTCCAAAATATATATAGAATTGACTCTAATTTATAAGAAATCAAGTCATTCTCCAATTGATAAGTGGTCAAAGGATATGAACAGACAATTCTCAGATGAAGAAACTGAAACTATTTCAAGTCATATGAAAAGATGCTACAAGTCATTATTAATTAGAGAAATGCAAATTAAGACAATTCTGAGATACCACTACATACCTGTCAGATTGGCTAGAATGACAAGAATAGATAATGTGGAATGTTGGAGGGGATGGGACACTGATACTTTGTTGGTGGAATTATGAATACATACAGCTATTCTGGAGAGCGATTTGTAACAATCCTCAAAAAGTTATCAAACTATGCATACCCTTTGATTCAGCAGTGTTACTACTGGGCCTATATCTCAAAGAGATCTTAAAGAAGGGAAAGGGACTTGTATGTACAAGAATATTTGTGGCAGCCTCTTTGTAGTGGCCAGAAACTAGAAACTGAGTGGATGCTCATCAATTAAAGAATGGCTGAATAAATGACCTGCTGGTCATTTCTTACTGAACAATAATATTCCATAGTATACTGAACAATAATATTCCATAGTATTTATATACTATGGAATATTATTGTTCAGTAAGAAATGACCAGCAGGATGATTTCAGAAAGGCTTGGAGATACTTATCTGAACTGATGCTGAGTGAAATGAGCAGGACCAGGAGAGCATTATATACTTCAATAACAATACTATATGATGATCAATTCTGATGGACGTGGCCATCTCCAGCAATGAGATGAACCAAATCAGTTCCAATAGAGCAGTAATGAATAGAACCAGCTACACCCAGCGAAAGAACTCTGGGAAACAAGTGTGAACAACTACATCAAATTCCCAATCCCTCTATTTTTGTCCGCCTACATTTTTGATTTCCTTCACAGGTTAATTGTACATTATTTCAAATTCTGATTCTTCTTCTACAGCAAAACAACTGTATGAACATGTATACATATTGTATTTAACCTATATTTTAACATATTTAAAATGTATTGGTCTACCTGCCATCTGGGGGAAGAAGTGAGAGGAAGGAGGGGAAAAATTGGAACAAAAGTTTTGCAAATGTCAATGCTTAAAAACTACCCATGCAATCTTGTAAGTAAAAAGGTATTAAAAAATAAGAAAGAAAATGAATAAGGACCTTTATCATTGTAATATTCACATAGTTGATCTCCTACTAGTTTCCAATTATCTGACTCTATTTTTTCTTCCTTGAAGAACCAAGGGGACATGCATTTTAATGTATCCAATAGTCCACCAATCTGCTCTCAAGTTACAAGCAAACCTTGCCTCTTTATTAGTCTGAGTATGCTTTTCTATAGAACTCCCATGGGGTGAGGGTGGGGGTGGGGGTGGGGCACAATCTTTATCTGCCCCATTTAAGCTAAAAAAGGAAAGTTACTAGTTTAGCTCTTAACAAAGTAAGTTCCCTATTTGTCTATTAATATAATCACCCTATTTCCTGGTCACAGGGAATTCCTCAGTGAAATTAGGATCCTTGGTCCACATGCTGAGAGCCAAATGTAAAGTATGAGCTAGCTGCCTGGAGGCCTTGGGGTCAGTGAGAGGATGAATTAAAGTCCTTTGTCTTTAGGTGGAGAAGTTAAGGAGGCAGGCAAGCAGCATCCTTAATTCTGGAGTTCAGAGTCACCAACCTCTCTCCTCCTCATCCTGCTACCAGTGGTGAGAAGAGACATTTATGCAAATATATGCTAATAGAGTCATTGTCTCACAGCAAGTAGGTAATTAGCCTGAAGTGCTCAGTTGTCTGATTCAAGCATACCTTTTTGGAGTTTCAGCCCTCTATACCCTATATATAGAGAGATAATTTTGTGATTTGGGCGTTTGTTTATCCCATTTATATTCATAGTTATGATTATTAATTATGCATTTCCTTCTGTTTATTCTGTCTTTATCTTTTGCTCTTCTAAAGTCTTTTTTGCCTCTCTCTGCTTTACTTTTTATCACCCTTCTTTATCTTATCCTCTTCCTCTTCTGCTTTTTTGTTGGATAAGATATCTAATCTAATCACTAATTGAATATATATATTCAGAATATTTTCATCTCTTTGTACCAGCTAAAAATGAAATGTTCAAGTATTTTCTGTCCCATCTATCATTTTTCATTTCCACTTTAAAAGTTCTTTTCTGTGCTTCTTTTATGTGAGATTACTTTCTCTTTTGTCTTCTCTTTTCTCATCTTTATTATCTATTCATTTTTTTTACATCATCCCCACATAATCAACCCACTTTATATCTCCTTCCTAGATACAATAGTTCTATGTTCCTTACTAATAATCGAGTTCTTACAAATTACCTATATCATCTTTCCATATAGAAATGTAAATAGTTTAAGCTTATTGAGTCCCTTATTATTTCTCATTTAAATATCCCTTTTATTCCTTCTCTTAAGTTTTGTATTTAAAAGTCACATATCCTATTCTGATTTGGTTTTCATCAGAACTGCTTGAAAGTCCTCTATTTCATTAAATATTGATTTTTTTTCTCTTGAAGGATTATACTCATTTTTGGGGGATAATTTCTTCTTGCTTATAATCCCAGCTATTTTTACCTTTTAAATATCTATTCCAAGTCATTTGCTTTTTAAAAATAATAGCTGCCAAATCTTGTGTGATCTTAACTGTGGCTCTACATTATTTGAATGAATTCTTCCTGATTTATTAAATGTTTTTGTTCTCACCTGTTAGGTCTGTAACACAACATTCCTGGGAAGCTACATATGGGGGACTCTATCAGTTAGTAACTGGTGGATTATGTTGATTCCTCTTTTACTTTCTAGAATTTCTTCAAATATTAAATCTAGGCTTTTTATATGACTGGCTTTCAGGTAGTCCAATAATTCTTAAATTATCTGTATTTTTTATTTTTTTAGGTGAATTGTTTTTCTGATAAATTATTTCACCTTTTCTTCTACTTATATATCTTTTCTTTCTTCTTACTTTTTTCAATTTTTGTTTTAACTTAATTTCTAAATATTTTTTATCAGTTTTGGAGTCATTAGCTTCCTCTTGGCCAATTCAAATTTTTTAATAATTTTTTTCTTCAGTAATTTTTTGTACCTCTCTGGCTATTTATGCTTTTTTGTCTTGTTTTGTTTTTCTATTTATTCTTTTAAAGGACTTATTTTCATCAGTGGATTTTTTAAATTTATTTTTAAATTCTATTTTTTAAATTATTATTTTCTTTAGTGTTTTTCCCCATTCTTTCACTAAACTATTAATCATGTGTTTATGCTTTTTTCTTTTACTCTTACTTCTTTTCTTTTGCAGTTATAGTGTTTTTTTCAATTACATATAACAACATATGATATTCATTTATGTAAGATTTTTAGTTTGTTTGTTTTTCCCTTCATTCCTTCTTTTCCCCCTCCACAATACAGCAAAAATCATATGTAAGATACACATGTATGATCATGTTACATATATTAGTCGTTGTGAAAGAAAAATCAGAACAAAAAGGAAAACATATGTCACTCTCATTTCTTTACCTAATTTTTCCTCTACCACTCTTATTTGATTTTGAAACTATTTTTTTAGCTTTCTAGGATTTCTTATTATGTCCAATTTATTTTTCTCTGAGACTCTGCTAACTTCATTATCTTGTGTCTTGATCTTCCCTGTTACAACAATTTTTTTTTTTTTTTATGATCAGGTTCTTTTTCTGTTATTTACTTGTTTTCATTCCTATTTCTTAATTTTGAGCTTTATTTTAATGTTGGATTTTCTTCTCAGTGTGAGGAGTATAGATACTGTTTGAAGCTCTTGTTTCCAGGGCTCAATCTAGAATTTTTAAAGTTTCCAATCACTCAAGAGTTATATGATCTTCTGAGAGTTGTGTCACTGCTATCCTAGTCTGCACTCAGGTTTTTACCCAGGACAGGCCGCTAATCCCTTAACATCACAATTAATAGGATTCTCAGGATCCCTACTCCAATGGGATACAATTGAGACTGTTCCTTGGGGTCCTTGATCTCTTAGAAATAGAAGTCATGCTATTTTTCAAGAATCTTTATCACAGGTGATTAAAAGTAGTATTGCCCTTCAGGGTTCTCATACCACTCTGGACAGAAAGTTTTCCTCTCTCCCCTTGAAATATAACCCACAATTGGGTATACACAATGAAGTCTCAAAAAAATTGAGTCCAATTTTAGTATAAGCATCTCTTACAATCTCTTTATGGCTAGTCCTTCTGTTCCCTTATCACCTCTGATTTAAGAGCTCCCAAAGCTGCAGCTGTTTATGTCACATTTCTATCGCTACTTTTGCATCCATGTAAATTCCAGACCAACCTCAACTACCGTGTCACAGATTTCTATTTCCAACCTTCTAAGTTCATTTGGGCAGGAAGAATATCAATTCCTACAATGCCATTTCTAAAATTTATACCTTTGTCTTTACCTATATTTATGCTTATATCTATCTGTACCAATATCTACATATGTTCATATCTCACATTACAAATAAAGATATTGAAACTCAAAGAGATTGTGATTTGTCCAAGTTTGCACAGAGGGAAATGGACTAAGATCATCTTATGCCCAAATTGATGCTTTCCACTGTCACGTTACAGTTTCCAAGTAGCAAAGATCTTATGTAGGTTACATTTAGTTAGAGATTTTCATTCCCTAATATTATGTTTCTTTCATTTTTCCTCTTATTATTGATATGTATTAAAACCTCTTCTCTACAAATGAGAATGACAGTTGGAAATTTCAGAATGAAAAGATTCCAACTACTTCCTCATGTTCCCATAAATTTGTGTCATTTAAAAGTGCTTTATCCAACATTAAGTGAAATAAAATTTGTTTCCATTTTCTTTTATGTAATAATTAATTTGCCACTGTACATTTATTCTGATAAACTGATACTACAAGAAATATCCCTGAAAAGTAATTTTAAAAAAATCATTGTTTTTTTCTGATTATACTTTGGACTTTGGATTATAAAATTTGTAGAACAACTAAATCTATCATTGACTGAACTAAAAGATAGATAAAATAATATCTATACATTAGAATGACAGTTTTTTGAGTGTTTAATAACTTACATGTTTTGTTTTGCATAACAACTATAATGAAGAAAACAAATCCAAGTCCAATAAGAGATTAAAATTTTGGAAGAAATTAAAATCAGAGTTCTTGATCTAAGTCTAATCTCTAAAGCACCAAAATGTTCTTCATAGACTGGAAAATATTTATTAATAAATATATTAATTGCCACCAAATTCTATTGCACCCAAAACATTATGGGTCCTTAATAAATTCACATATATGGTCACCTTTTTTTGAAGTTTAGATTTGGCTAAATATGTTTTACATGGGAAGTGCATGCTAAAAAGTTCCCTATCACTTCTTGACACATTAGCCATAGGTGCCAGATTAGTGCGCCTTAACAGGGAATTAATTTAAGTTCCTTATGCTTAAGTCCTTCCAAATTAATAAATTATCTGAGTAACATAAGGTTAAATTCTGGACCCTTTAGCAAAAATTTCAGAAAAGGCCCCATTAACCTTTGTTAATGCAAATGTGATGTGTATGGAGAGAGCAAAAAGGAGGATGAAAAATTATTCTGCATTGGGAACCTCAAGGGGACTGGTCCCTCAGGATCCCAGCTGCACCTGTCAATCAGTTTCATCAGTTATTCTCCAGATGCAGTTACACAGAAGCAAGTTGTCAGAAATGATTTACAAAGCCAAAGTGAGTAGAGATTCACTCATCCTTTTCTCTCTTCTTTCTTCTCTTTTTTGACCACCTTTATTTTATGCAAATGTCTTATTTTAGCCTTTCAAATATTATTTCTAATATACATATGTATATATTGTATTTAATAATTTTAAATAAACTAGAAAAATATAGTTTTGTATTCTGGAATACATGGCAGCATGAGTATGAAGAGAAATTTATCTAAGATAGTATATCATAACAAGAAAGGAGGAAAAAATAATGATGTATAGACTCCAGAAGAAATCAAAACCCAGGCTATCAAGCAGATTTAGACACCAACTCAGGTCAAGAGGCTCAATATTTTTAACTAGAATGTAGGAATGAGAGAAATTTATAAAATGCCAAAAGAATGTTTACTAATGCTAAGAACAATGTCATAGGATTATGGCATGATACATATTTAGATATCGAAGAGATAGAACAAGATTGAAGAAAGGAGCAAATCCTAAGTTTTGAACAAAAGAAATAGAATATGTGAATCATAGATCGAAGTTGACTTTAAATCTACAGGAAATTCTAAAAGTGATGGTGAATATTTGGAAGGGCAAAAAATCATTATAACAAGCCAGTATGGCTTTATCACAAACTTGATCATGTATGACTAAATGTACTTCCTTTTCTGACCTATTTCTCTATGAAAAATGAAGGGAATGTGGTGGATTTAGTTTACCTAGATTTAATCAAGCATTTGATAAAATTTGCTCATATTCTTGAGGAGATGTTGCACAGATATAGACTAATGAGAACATTAGATTGATTTAGATTTAGAACTGATTCAATTATCTGATTCAAAGAATAGTTGTCTGCATGGCAATATGTCTCTAGGAGAGAATCCCAAAGAATTGTGTTTGACCCTATGGCATTCATCATTTTTAGCAGTTTCTTCAATAAAAATGTAGATGACATGGTCAATGAATTTCTGGTTGATATAAGCATGGAGAAATAGCTAACCAAAAGAATGACTTTCAAAGTTGAAATGGGGTTCATCAAGAAGTGATGTCGCTTCAAGCAGAAACTAGATATATATTTGTCAGGTATCTCATAATGGACATTCATGTATAAGTTGGACTAAATAACTACTGAAACTCTTTATGGAAGAGAATAATGCTTCAGCAAGTTTTTAAAGTTGCCATAGTTATTAGAATATATGCAGATCCTTTCAATTTATGTCACAATATGTATATTCATTCTTATTTTTATGGAAGTTTCTTTGGTGAAATTCTGTTATCTGAGGCCAAAGCTGTGCTAAAAGACAACTTTTGTATTTTGTTGAAAGTATGTATCCCCTCTCTAAAGAAAGTTTTACCTTTTATTCTGGATAATTCTCAGCATGACCATTCATTAATTTTCCATTGATGAATGATGTACTTTACTAGATTCTATCTTCTCTACTTTTTAATATTTGAGGAGCACAATTATAACATTTGGATTGTCATTCCTCATTGTTTCTCTAAACCTGCCATTAAATTGCTTACAAGTTCAATTCTTCTATTGCTAAAGAATCTCATTATTCTTACAAATGTATAATCAAAGAAAGTACTAGTTTTTAAAAATATGGATATGCATGTGTTGGTTTGTGTGGGTATGTATGCATATGTGTCTGTAAGAAAGAGACAGAGAAGACAGAGACAGAGACAGAGACAGAGAAAGGATCAGTAAAAACACTGTGCTTTATTCCCAAATACAATATAATCTGCTCTCTTCCTTGTATTCAATCCTGGATCCATATCATTGTTTATTTACAGTTTCTATCAACAGTACATATATTGGTGAACCTAAATCAATGAACTGCCCATCCAACTACATGACATTATGTGGGCAACAAACATTCATCAAATTATTTTATTTTGTGAATTTTCACAATAGCAACAAGTGACAATTTTAATAGTTTATTTATGAGAATCACTACAATATCATCTAAGAACAGAAATGTTTTTTTGAAAAATTTTATCATCTACAAGGAATCCCCATTCCATCAGGATTAGGAAAGGTATCATTTACAATGATGATGTACAAATTTGACAACATAATTGTTGTTTGTGTTTTTATATATTTCTTGGTATTGATAATAAGAGACAATTAACAAAGTTATTTTCATGTTTGTACCTATCCATGAATTTTGAAAGAAGACAATTTATTGTAGGAAAGTATATAAGGTGAAAACCAAATGCTTTTTTTCCAGTTAAATTTTTAAAAAGTGGAATTTCATATTTTCTATAATATTTCTATTCTATACCTATTCTGTGACTGATATAAATGTTGTTTGTTGTAGACAACTGTCTTTGATATCATTTATGTTTTCTTTAAGGAAATTTTTGGACTTTGTATAGACAATGTTTTTAGAGATAGGAAAACTGGAAGGATTAAAGATCACAGTTCACATATCTAGAAAGGTCTTCAGGGGATAATTACTCAAACCCCCTCAAACATATTGGATAACTCAAGCCTACAGAGATTAAGCAACTTGGCCAGGGTCATACATAAAGCTAAATTATCAGGGATACTATTTGAACTTATCTTATCCCTAGACAATATCTGCCTAAATTATCCATGAGGATAGGATAAGAAACTTTGTCAAAAATCATGCTGAAATCCATATATAATATGTCGATCATTCACCTGATCTATTTGTCTAGAAATCTGTCATAAAAATAATGGGGTTAGTTTGCATGACATACTCCTGATGAACAGAGTCTGTGAGTTTTCCTTTCTGAATGCTCAAAAACAATCTATTTAATAATATATTACAAAATTCTCAGAATAAAAGTCAAGTTCATTAAACTGTACTTTCAAGAATCTATTCTTCCTCCATTTTTGGCAATGACAACTATTTGCCTTTCCTAATCCTGTAACACTTCTCCCATTTTATTCTTTTTTTCTTCTCAAAAGCAATAGATAAATGATCCAGTGTACTCTGTTATTCAAACCATATTCTGGTCTCCAACCCTAAAATTAAAATATATTTGTTTTTCTTTTTCTTTCTTTTAAAAATGCTCAATCTATCTATTCCACTACCTCCTTATTCAGAGGGCAAACCCAGAAAATAAAAGCCTCAATACATAAATGCATAACCAAACAAATTCCCATGATGACCAAGTCTGACAATGTCAGGAGGTGAGTCGTATATTTTATCTTCATTCAGTTTTTTTTTTTTTTTTTGGATCACTGCATTCTTCAGAGGTCTACAGTCATTCATCTTCCCCTAGTCCCATAGTGTTAATATCATTGTATTAATTGTTCTGGTTCTACTCACTTCATTCTGAAGGTCTGCTTAGTTTCCCCAAAAACTCCATTTTTTTTTCATTTCTTCTATTACAATAATACTACATTACATTCATGTATCGTACTTTGTTTGGCTTTTGTAAATTTTAAAATCATGACATAATTGAGTAATAGTAATAATTTTTTAAGTTTATTTATTATTTTATGGACAGTTTTTCAATATTGACCCTTGCAAACTTTGTGTTCCAATTTTTCTCTCCTTTTCCTCACCCCTCCCCCAAATGAAAATAACATGAGTTGATCCATTGATCAGAGGATCCACTGAGGAACAAAAGGCATTCTGGGAGTTAGAGAAATGAAAGGAAAACACATCAGGCACAGGGAAGTTTTATTCAAAGGCACAGGGGTGGTAGATGTGTACTTCTGCTACACTGATATAGACTTTAAGAAAGTACCACTGTGTCCACATTATAAGAAGACTTTAGATTAATCCAATATATGTTAAACATAGTAAAATATGTTAAATCCAATATATGTATACATATTTATATAATTATCTTGCTGCACAAGAAAAATCAGATCAAAAAGAAAAAAAATAAGAAAGAAAATAAAATTCAAGCAAACAACAACAAAAAGAGTGAAAATGCTATGTTGTGAACCACACTTAGTTTCCACAGTACTCTCTCTGGGTATAGATATTGTCTTTATCACAGATCATTGGAAATGGCCTGTATCATCTCATTGTTGGAGAGAGCCACATCTATCAGAATTGATCATCATATGACTGTGTACAACAATCTCCTGATTCAGCTCATTTCACTTACCTCAGTTCCTGTAAGTCTCTCCAGGACTCTCTGAAATCATCCTGCTGATTGTTTCTTTTACAACAATAATATTTCTATAACATATACTATATATATATATATATATATATATATATATACATATATTTCTATATATATGTATATATATATATATTATATATATATATATATATATATATACACACATGCACTCAGTTTCCAATATCTTGTCACTACAAAAAGAGCTGCCACAAACATTTTTGTGCATGTGGAGTCCTTTCCCTTCTTTAAGATCTCTTTGGAATATAAGACCTTTAGAGACACTGCTGGATCAAACTGTATGTGCATTTTGATAGCCCTTTGGGCATAGTTCCAAATTGCTCTCTAAAATTGTTGGATCAGTTCACAACTCCACCAACGCTATTAGTGTTCCGGTTTTCCACATTCCTTCCAACATCCATCATTATCTTTTCCTGTCATTTTAGCTAATCTGAGAGGTGTGTAGCTGTATCTCAGAGTTGTTTTAATCTGCATTTCTCTGATCAATAACAATGTACAGCATCTTTTTATATGACTAGAAATGGTTTTAATTTCTTCATCTGAAATTTGTTCATATCCTTTGATCATTTATCAATTGGAGAATGGCCTGATTTCATATAAATTTGAGTCAATTCTGTAAAAATTTTAGAAATGAGGTATTTATCAGAACCTTTTAATGTAAAAATATTTTCCCAGTTAGTTGCTTCCCTTCTAATCTTGTCTGCATTGTAGTTGTTGTTGTTTTTTTCCTCTTTCATTTTTTTTTTTCTGCTGAGGCAATTGGGGTTAAATTACTTGCCCAGGGTCACATAGTCATGAAATGTTATATGTCTAAGGCCAGATTTGAACTCAGGTTCCCCTGACATCAGAGCTAGTGCTCTAGTCACTACATCAATTAGCTGCCCCTTCATCAGTTTTGTTTGTGAAATGCTAATATTTTTTAGAGAAAATAAATTTTACACATGAAATTTTCTGGCAAATTCTTAATCTAAAGTCTTCTTATAATGTGGACATAGTGGTACTTTCTTAAAGTCTATATCAGTGTAGCAGAAGTACATCTACCACCCCTGTGCCTTTGAATAAAATTTCCCTTTGCCTGATGTATTTTCTTTCATTTTTCTATCTCCCAGAATCCCTTTTGTTCCTCAGTGGATCAACTCATGTTGTATTCTCTGTGAAGCCTTCCCTAATCTCCATATTTGTTAGTCTCTTCTTTTTTTTAATTTCTTAATTTCCCTCATACCATATATGCATACATCTTCTAGGCAGCCTTGTTAGTCTCTTCTTTTTTAATTTCCCTCATACCATATATGTATACATCTTTTAGGCAGCCTCTCTCAAACTCTTTTACACTCAGCTCCCTGAAAGAGAAAGGACTGTTGCATTTGATTATTTATAAGCACAGTTCTTGCTGATAACAATTCCTTAATGAATGTGTAGTAAATTGAATTTGTTAAACTAAGTTCAGGAATTTTTTTTTCAGTAGAGCAGCCAGTTGATATAACATGGTTTTGCAAAAAGAGTACTTAAGGAATTCTGGAGTAAGAAAATCTAGTTGCTATGCAGTTCTTCTATTCTCTAAATGAATGGATTTGAAAAATGATGATGACCAATATTTGTATATCACTTTAATATTTAGAAATTCCTTCATGTGCACTACCTCATTTGATCCTCCCCAAACTCTATAAGGTTAGTACTATAGGTAGTACCCCACCCATCTTATGGGTAAGAAAACTGAGGTTCACCAGGGTTAAGAAACTTACTAGTAGTCACCCAGATGATATGAATTGTCTTTTAGGATTCAAAACCTGGTCTTTCCTTAGATTAACACCAGTGTGGAACTTAATGAGTTTCCTAAGGACTTAGTTTCATCACTTGTAAAATAAGAAATGTAGATTAACTGATGTCTAACGTTTTCCCAAGCTTTAAAAGAGTATAATTCTGCTGAATATATTTGGCCACAGTAGCTCATGGAATCAGCCTAATAAGGTACCTACGGTTGCAATCTGCATAATAAAGAAAGTAACCATACTGAGGAAATGATGGATCATTTACAGTGTTGAGCAAAGGTAAACTATTTCTTTTGATGAGGCAGTTGGTAACAGTAATAATACAAAAGAAAGAGAGTTCCTGAGGTTTCTGGCTGCATCTCAGCAATAAATTTTCTAAAATTATATACTCTTTAGAAAATTGATTCAGCCAGTTCATATCAATATTGTTATAGTTTCTGACTTTTAAATATTTAAATTTTATTTAGTTTATATCCACATACAAAAATTAAAATTTATAGAGCCAGCCATTTTGAGGAGAAACTGAGAACTAAACAATATGCCTAAAGTCTGGAATTAAAATCAAAATCAGATTGTAAAGGATTTCTTAAAATCTCTATTTTTGTTAACACTTAACCCTCGATTATTCCCCCATACCTATCAGGGGAAAAGAAAATACACTTGGCTTATTGGCAATTTTGAAAATGATAAGCAAAAATGATAAACAAACTTCAAAAATGATCTTGGGCTCATATTCATTCCCCAAAATTATTTTGAAACTTTTTCTGAGTGCCAGAAAATGTGTTAGAGAACACAATAATCTTTACTCTCACCATATTTTTTGCAGTGCTTAGATAAAAGTTTCTACTATACCAACAAAATTTTGTGATAACAAAAACTTATTTTTCCCTTCAGTTAAACATTACATAAATTATGTGAGTGATTTGGAAATGATGTTTTCTCCTTTAAAAAATATTTTTCCTGGTCAGGCCATATCTAGAGTATGTTGTTCTGCTCTGGACTCAAAATATTAAGAAAATCAGTTAATCTGGAGAGGATCCAAAAGAAAAGATCAGAATTTAAAGGACACATATTAATCCAAAAAGATTTGAATAAATGGAAACATCTAACCCGGAGAAGAGAAAACTTAGGAAAGTATATGTTTAGTAGTCTTTAGATAGTTGAAAGGTTGGAGGAATTAGATTTCTTCTGCTTATAGGAAAACAACACTGTGTTGAAAGGATGAAAATTTTAGTGAAACAGATTCGACCTTAGGATAAGGAAAATATTCCTAACACTTTGAACTCTTTGAAAAATAAATTGACTGCCTTATTAGGAAAGATGTGATCTCTTTGATACTAGAGCTCTGTAAGCAGTAGCTGAATGGACAATTGTTAAGGATATTGTCAAGAGAATTTTTAGCTCAGGTATAAATTGGATGAAATGGCCTCTAATGTTTCTTTGACTTTGAGCTTCTGTGATTTTATAATAAATACATTCGTAACTGGTAGATTTCTGAATAATAAATTTTATCTGTAACATTGTTCCTTGTACAATTTTATTCGAAATGTCACAGTACAACAGAAATGGGGAACAGTATTCCAGAAACTGATAAGATTGTACTTAATTTCTCTATCAAGAAATCATACCCATGTTGTAAATTCTTCCAATGAAATATGGTGTGCATGGTTGGAGTCATAGGGGCATGTGCATCATTTATTTTAAATCAGGCAAGAATTAGATTCAATTTTTTTTCAGTCTGGATAAGAAAATATTTTCATTTCTTTCTCTTTGCTTTAATTTAAACCAGGTTCTAGGTCTTACTGGGCATTTTTTTCATCAGGAAAATATGTGCTCAACCATTTAAAGTTAGAGAATGTTAGGCAAATATAAGTACCCTAAAAACCACAACATGATGATAAAAACAAATGCAGGCTTGTAATACTTTTCCATGGAATATTGGAATTCTTTTTTTAAAAAAAAGCATAAATCATTTTCTACTGACCTCCATAGTCAGATCCATAATCAGATTTCCATCTTTATAATACTAAGCATCTATACAATCCAGAAATATAAAGATATAATCATATGGCTTGGTTATCTCTTTTAGTTTTCAAGAATAACTAGAGATCATTATTGATCACAAAATAGAAAATTTTGATTATATCAAGTTAAAAAGCTTTTGTAGAAACAAAACTAATGCAGACAAGATTAGAAGGGAAGCAATAAACTGGGAAAACATCGTTATAGTTAAAGGTTCTGATAAAGCCCTCATTTCCAAAATATATAGAGATTGACTCAAAGTTATAAGAAATCAAGACATTCTTTAATTGATAAATGGAGAAAGATATGAACAGACAATTTTCAGATGATGAAATTGAAACTATTTTTACCCATATGAAAAGGTGTTCCAAATCATTATTAATCAGAGAAATGCAAATTAAGACAACTCTGAGATACCACTACACACCTCTCAGATTGACTAAGATGTCAGGAAAAGATAATGACCAATGTTGGAGGGGATGGGAGGAAAGTGGGACACTGATGCATTGGTTGGTGTAGTTGTGAATGGATCCAACCATTCTGGAAAGCAATTTGGAACTATACTCAAAAAGGTGTCAGACTGTGCATACCCTTTGATCCAGCAGTCTTACTGCTGGGTTTATATCCCAAGGAGATACTAAAGAAGGGAAAGGGACCTGTATGTACCAAAATGTTTGTGGCAGCCCTGTTTGTAGTGGCTAGAAATTGGAAAATGAATGGATACCCATCAATTGGAGAATGGCTGAATCAATTGTGGTATATAAATGTTATGGAATATTATTGTTCTGTAAGAAATGACCAGGAGGATGAATACAGAGAGGCTTAGAGAATTTACATGAACTGATGCTAAGTGAAATGAGCAGAATCAGGAGATCATTATATACTTTAATAACAATATTATATGAAGATCAATTGATCAGTAATGAACAGAACCAATTACACCCAGTGAAAGAACACTAGGAAATGAATTAGGACCACAACATAGAAATGACACTCTTTCTGTTATTGTTCACTTGCATTTTTGTTTTTCTTCAAAGGTTATTTTTAACTTCTTTCTAAATCCAATTTTTTCTTGTGTAGCAAGACAACTGTATGTGTGTGTGTATGTTAAATAAAATATATGTGTGTATATATATGTATACAGTTGTCTTGCTACACATATATGTATGTAGCATATATACATGTATGCATGTATACTCACACATATATATTGAATTTAAAATATACTTTAACATATTTAACATGTATGGGGCTACCTGCCACCAAGAGGAGAGGGTGAAGGGAAGGAGAGGGAAAGTTGGAACAGAAGTTTTTGCAAGGATCAATGTTGAAAAAATTACCCATGCATAAGTTTTGTCAATTAAAAGCTATAATAAAAAAAGAATAAGTTACATTTTTATAGTGCTTTAAGATTACAATCCACTTTACATATGTGGTTTTATTTGATTCTCATAACAATGCTAAACATTAGAAATTATCCCTCTTATTTAATGAAACCAGGAAATAAAACTCAAAAAAATTTAACTGATTTATGCAAGATTGCACAAAAGTGTTGTGGTAGAGACCAGACTCGTTGCCAAGTATTTTAATTTGAGTCCAATGCCATTTTCACTATGCCATGTTCCTCAATTTCTGTTGTGCTGCTATAAAAAACAGAATTTTGATCAGGAAGAAAGGGCAATCTCTTGCCCATTTTATCCATCTTCTCCTTATTTTCCCATGATTTCTACTTTTTAAGATGACATTAAAATTCCTACATTTTTATCACTTTTTCTTGATATGTGTAATCATTTTCTAGAAATATTTCACAAAATATATCCCCCCACCAGTTTTATGTGAAAATATTCTTGGGAATGTAGCAGAGGTTCCTGGACAAGATGCTAATCAGTGCTAGTTTCATAGTGAATGTCTTCACTATGGAAATTCCATAGAATGGGATAACTGAGAGAGGATAACTTTAGTTATAGATGGAAAGATGTGGGGGGCGGAGCCAAGATGGCGGAGAAGACACACGCGTCTTTCTAAGCTCTTCTCTTACCCTCTTTATCAATATTATATCGAGCCTCAAAAATAGTCTTGACTGCTACAATTCGTAAAGATAAGAAGTAGAACAACTCACCGGCCGAAGAAAATCTGCAGTCTCGCCAAAAAAGGTTGGTTCCGGGGCCAGGGGGGAGATCGGCGCAGACTGGGAGAGAAATTAGGTTCCGAGGAGAGTCTCAAACCCAGGGTGAAGGCACAGATCTCAGCACAAGCCCGCAGCCCCAACCCACAGTACGGGGCTTTTCCTTGGGGCAGTTGTGATCCTGCACGGCAGGAGGACGCAGCCCGGGTTAGCCTCCAATCTGCGCAGTGGGGAGCTCGGCTTGGGGCCATAGAGCTTTTCCAGGGCCGATTTGCATCAGGCAGAGACACTGGGCAGAGTTTGTGGCTGTCTGCGTTCTGCAGTCTGCACTCAGCTGCTAATACTCACAGTCCCACAAGAGGCTCCGGCCCGGCGGTGACACTTTCACCACTTAGTCTCTAGCCGAGGGCAATCGATAATCCACTCAGCCCTACTAAGCAGTTTGATAGCTCGGCCAGTGCTGAATCCACTTCCTGTTGGGGGAAGGGAAGTAAGAATTGTGAATTGGAAAAAATAAAGAATTCACTAGAAAGTAGGATTTGTGAATTGGAAAAGACAAAGAATTCGCAAGAAAGTAGGATCCGTGAATTGGAAAAGACAAAGAACACGCAAGAAAGTAGGATCTGTGAATTGGAAAAAGAAAATAATTCACTAAAAAAAAAAATTAGTGAAATGGAAAAAAATTCCACAGACCAAAACAATACATTCAAAAACTCAATTGGACATATACAGAAAGAAGTAAAAAAAGCTAATGAAGAAAATAATTCTTTAAAAATTAGAACTGAACAAATAGAAACTAATGATTCATTGAGACAGCAAGAATCAGTCAAGCAAAAACAAAAAAATGACAAACTGGAAAAAACCATGAATTATCTACTTGCAAAAACGACAGACTTGGAAAATAGATCTAGGAGAGATAATCTGAGGATTATTGGACTTTCTGAAAACTATGATGAAAAAAAGAGCCTAGATACTATTTTACAAGAAATCATCAAAGAGAACTGCCCAGATGTAATAGAATCAGAAGGTAAAATAGGCATTGAAAGAATTCATCGAACACCTTCTGAAAGAAACCCTAAAATAAAAACCCCAAGGAATATTGTGGCAAAATTTCAGAACTATCAGATTAAGGAAAAAATTTTACAAGCAGCCAAAAAAAAACCATTTAAATACCGAGGTGCCACAATAAGGATCACCCAAGATCTGGCTGCCTCTACATTAAAGGAAAGAAGGGCCTGGAATATGATATTCCGAAAGGCACAAGAACTTGGGATGCAGCCAAGAATAAACTACCCAGCTAAGCTGAGCATTTTCTTCCAGGGAAGAAGATGGACATTTAATGAAACAAATGAATTCCATTTGTTTCTGAAGAAAAAACCAGAACTAAACAAAAAATTTGATCTCCAAGAATAGAACTCAAGAGATGCAGAAAAGGTAAAAATAACTCTTGAGAATTGTATTTCTGTTGTGGATATACAAAAAAAATACATGTAAAATTTGATAGTACTGATATAACATAAAAAGGGAAGTAGATATGGAAAAGGGATGATGGCAGAATAAGGTGGAAGGAGGGATAAAAGGGGAAACCACATCCCACAAAGAGGCTAAGGAAACTTATCATATCTGAGGGAATTTAGAGAGGGGGAGGAACATTGTGTGAATCTTACTCTCATCAGAGTTGGCTCAAAGGAAAAATAATTGACATTTGTTTTAGAGAAAATTCTCTCTCGCCTCATTAAAAACGGGGAGAGGAAAGGAAAAGAAAAGAGTAATAAGGGAAGGAAGGGGAAAGACCTCAAAGGGGGAGGGAGGGATTATAAAGAGGATAAGTATCGTGAACAAGAGGGATACATAAGTTTAAAAGGGGAAAGAGGGTTGGGGAGGCAAGAATAAGTAAAGCACAATCTGAGGGTTATTAGGATGGCAGGAAATACAGATTTAGTAATTCTAACCGTAAATGTGAATGGGATGAACTCCCCATAAAGAGGAGGCAGATAGCAGACTGGATCAAAAGTCAGAACCCTACAATATGTTGTTTACAAGAAACACATTTAAAGCAGGGGATACATATAGAGTAAAGGTAAAAGGCTGGAGCAAAATCTATTATGCTTCAGGTGAAGTCAAAAAGAGGGTAGCCATCCTTATCTCAGATCAAGCAAAAGTAAAATTGATCTAATTAAAAGAGATAAGGATGGAAACTACATCCTGCTAAAGGGTAGCATAAACAACGAAGCAATATCAATATTAAACATATATGCACCAAGTGGTATGGCACTCAGCTTCCTAAAGGAGAAGTTAAGAGAGTTGCAAGAAGAAATAGACAACAAAACTGTAATAGTAGGAGATCTCAACCTTGCACTCTCAGAATTAGACAAATCAAACCACAAAACAAATAAGAAAGAAATTAAAGAAGTAAATATAATATTAGAAAAATTAGGTATGTTGGATCTTTGGAGAAAATTGAATGGAGATAGAAGAGAATATACTTTCTTCTCAGCAGTTCATGGAACCTATTCAAAAATTGACCATATATTAGGACATAAAGACCTCAAAATTAAATGCAAGAAAGCAGAAATAGTAAATGCTTTCTTTTCAGATCATGATGCAATAAAACTACATTCAACAAAAAGTTAGGGAAATAGACCAAAAAGTAATTGGAAACTAAACAATCTCATCTTAAAGAATGATTGGGTGAAGCAGCAAATTATAGATACAATTAATAATTTCACTCAAGATAATGACAATGATGAGACATCATACCAAAATTTGTGGGATGCAGCCAAAGCGGTAATAAGAGGGAATTTTATATCCTTAGAGGCTTACTTGAATAAAACAGAGAAAGAAAAGATTAATGAATTGGGCTTGCAACTAAAAAACTAAAAAAGACCAAATTAAAACCCCCAATCAAATACTAAATTGGAAATTCTAAAATTAAAAGGAGAAATTAAAAATATTGAAAGTAAAAAACTATTGAACTAATTAATAAAACTAAGAGTTGGTTCTATGAAAAGCCAATAAAATAGATAAGCCTTTAGTAAATCTGATTAGAAAAGGAGGGAGGAAAATGAAATTAGTAGTCTTAAAAATGAAAAGGAGAACTTTCCACCAATGAAGAGGAAATTAGAGAAATAATAAGGAGTTATTTTGCTCAACTTTATGCCAATAAATTTGATAACCTAAGTGAAATGGATGACTACCTCCAAAATACAGACTTCCCAGACTAACAGAGGAAGAAGTAAATTGCTTGAATAGTCCCATTTCAGAAAAAGAAATAGAACAGGCAATTAAACAACTCCCTAAGAAAAATCCCCAGGACCAGATGGATTTACATGTGAATTTTACCAAACATTTAAAGAACAATTGGCCCCAATGCTATATAAATTATTTGATAAAATAGGGAATGAAGGAGTCCTACCAAATTCCTTCTATGACACAGACATGGTACTGATACCTAAACCAGGTAGGCTGAAAACAGAGAAAGAAAATTATAGACCAATCTCCCTAATGAATATTGATGCTAAAATCTTAAATAAGATATTAGCAAAAAGACTACAGAAAATCATCTCCAAGATAATACACTATGATCAAGTAGGATTTATACCAGGAATGCAGGGCTGGTTCAATATTAGGAAAACTATCAATATAATTGGCCATGTCAATAACCAAATTAACAAAAACCATATGATCATCTCAATAGATGCAGAAAAAGCATTTGATAAAATCCAACATCCATTCCTATTAAAAACACTTGAGAGTATAGGAATAAATGGAGTTTTCCTTAAAATAATCAGCAGCATCTATTTAAAACCAGCAGTAAGCATCATATGTAATGGAGACAAACTGCAACCATTCCCAATAAGATCTGGAGTGAAACAAGGTTGCCCACTATCACCGTTACTATTTAATATTGTATTAGAAACGCTAGCTATAGCAATAAGAGCTGAGAAAGAGATTAAAGGAATAAGAATAGACAATGAGGAAGCCAAATTATCACTCTTTGCCGATGACATGATGGTATACTTAGAGAACCCCAGAGATTCTGCTAAAAGTTATTAGAAATAATCCACAACTTTAGCAAAGTTGCTGGTTTAAAATAAACCCACATAAGTCATCAGCATTCTTATATATCACTAACAAAATCCAACAGTCAGAGTTACAAAGAGAAATTCCATTTAAAGTAACTACTGATAATATAAAATATTTAGGAATCTATCTACCAAGGGAAAATCAGAAACTTTATGAGCAAAATTACAGACCACTTTTCACACAAATTAAGTCTGATCTAACCAATTGGAAAAATATTAAATGCTCTTGGGTAGGGCGAGCAAATATAATAAAGATGACAATATTACCTAAACTAATCTATTTATTTAGCGCTATACCAATCAGACTCCCAAAAAACTATTTTAATGACCTAGAAAAAATAACAACAAAGTTCATATGGAAAAACAAAAGGTCAAGAATTTCAAGGGAATTAATAAAAAAAAAATCAAATGATGGTGGCTTAGCTGTACCAGATCTAAAACTATACTATAGAGCAGCAATTACCAAAACTATTTGGTATTGGCTAAGGAATAGATTAGTTGATCAGTGGAATAGATTAGGTTCAAGGGATAAAACAGTCAACAAATATAGCAACCTAGTCTTTGACAAACCCAAAGATCCCAGCTTTTGGGATAAGAACTTACTGTTTGATAAAAATTGCTGGGAAAATTGGAAACTAATATGGCAGAAACTAGGCATTGATCCATACTTAACGCCGTACACCAAGATAAGGTCAAAATGGGTTCATGACCTAGGCATAAAGAATGAAATTATTAATAAATTAGAGGAACATAGGATAGTTTACCTCTCAGACCTGTGGAAGGGGAAGGTTTTTATGACCAAAGCAGAACTAGAGATCATTACTGATCACAAAATAGAAAATTTCGATTATACAAACTGAAAAGTTTTGTACAAACAAAACTAATGCAGACAAGATTAGAAGGGAAGCAATAAACTGGAAAATATTTTACAGTCAAAGGTTCTGATAAAGGCCTCATTTCCAAAATATATAGAGAATTAACTCTAATTTATAAAAAATCAAGCCATTCTCCAATTGAAAAATGGTCAAAGGATATGAACAGACAATTCTCAGATGAAGAAATTGAAACTATTTCTAGTCATATGAAAAGATGCTCCAAGTCATTATTAATCAGAGAAATGCAAATTAAGACAACTCTAAGATACTCACTACACACCTGTCAGATTGGCTAAGATGACAGGAAAAATAATGATGATTGTTGGAGGGGATGTGGGAAAACTGGGACACTGATTCATTGTTGGTGGAGTTGTGAACGAATCCAACCATTTTGGAGAGTAAGTTTGGAACTATGCTCAAAAAGTTATCAAACTGTGCATACCCTTTGATCCAGCAGTGTTACTACTGGGATTATATCCCAAAGAGATTATAAAGAAGGGAAAGGGACCTGTATGTGCACGAATGTTTGTGGCAGCCCTTTTGTAGTGGTCTAGAAACTGGAAACTGAATGGATGTCCATCAGTTGAGAAATGGCTGAATAAATTGTGGTATATGAAAATTATGGAATATTACTGTTCTGTAAGAAATGACCAACAGGATGATTTCAGAAAGGCCTGGAAAGACTTACACGAACTGATGTAAGTGAAATGAGCAGGACCAGGAGATCATTATATACTTCAACAACAATACTAGATGATGACCAGTCCTGATGGATCAGGCCATCCTCAGCAACGAGATCAACCAAATCATGTCTAATGGAGCAGTAATGAACTGAACTAGCTATACCCAGAAAAGAACTCTGGGAGATGACTAAAAACCATTACATTGAATTCCAGTCCCTATATTTATGCACACCTGATCTTTGATTTCCTTCACAAGCTAATTGTACAATAATTCAGAGTCTGATTCTTTTGTACAGCAAAATAATGTTTTGGTCATGTATACTTATTGTGTATCTAAGTTATATTTTAATATATTTAACATCTACTGGTCATCCTGCCATTTAGGGGAGGGTGGGGGTAAGAGGTGAAAAATTGGAACAAGAGGTTTGCAATTGTTAATGCTGTAAAGTTACCCATGTATATATCCTGTAAATTAAAGGCTATTAAATAAAAAAAAAAAAAAAAAAAAAAAAAAAAAGATGTAAAGCATTTTAACATTATGAAGGTTTTAATCAGAACCATTAAATTCTTACATCTCATTTTACAGATGAGGGAGATATTTCTGGAACAGATACCCAATCTAATACTGAAGGAAAAAAAAAAACTAGTTATCTTCAAGCTTCAGATGATTCTTATATCTGTCCCTCTAGCCCTTCCCACTCTCCTGAGTCCTAATCTTTCATTTCCAGTTGAAAGAATTACTTTTTGGTGTTATTACCATCATATGAAGTTTAACATATCTCCAATTAAATTTATCTTCCTGCTAAAATCATTGTTCTTTCTAAATACCAGAGCTTATTGTTGTGCTATTGGCACATCAATTTGTTTATTGGTACATCCGCACTGCAATTCTTGAATCTCAAAATAATTTTTGTGGCTTAAAATATTTTTCTCAATCTTCATATTAAGACACTTCAATGTACTTCATTTCAGTTCAACTATGTAAACAGTTACTGAGTGCTTATAATGTGCCAAGTGCCATACAAGCAGATGGAAATTCAAAAACAAAAAAAATATTTGTCCCTGCCCACAAAGATACTTTAAGTCTTATTGGTGTTTATATCTAAAATATTTTTCCAGTCTACCATGCTCTTTCTTCTACTTTTCTGCCACCTCTCTAATTTCCTTTCACATTACTGTGACCTATTGGAAAAGCCTGTTGACCCACTACTTAGTTTCTCATCCAATCCAGCCATCACCATACTGCCAAGATAATCTCCCTTTTTGTGACTGTGACATTCCTTCTTCAATTATTCTCCATTAGCCAATAAATAAAATGTTATTTGATAAAACATCTAAAATGTATTTTATTTCAGAACAAACATACCAATATTGTCATCATTGCTCTTTAAAATTTGGTTCTGAGACACATTCATAGCTTTATTTCATATAATTGACCTTTATTCACTTTGTGTTTGAGTCAAACTTATCATAAATTCTGTTTCTCCTGCCTTTTGCTACCTTGATTTTTTCCCCTTATCCCTGAATTGATTCCTCTTGTGCCCACCTCTGACTATTGATAACATTCACTAATTTCAATGCTCAAATCAGGGGTCATTTTTCCCTATCACTTTCTCCAGTTTCCTTATTCACCAAGTATCCCTCACTTTGTAAACATTTCTGGATACTCTAATGTCTCCTATACATTATCCTCTAACTTCTATTTGTGTCAAAGTAAATTCAGTGCTAACTCTGGAATCAAACAGACCTAAGTTTAGGTCCTCTCTTTGACAATTATTGATGTCAATTATTTGATCTTTCTGAACTTTATAAATCTTTCTAAGACTATGAGTTCTTAAGCTAGTTGTGGAGAATTCACAAATTAAGTAAAATATTAATTAGTGCATATATCTTACCCCCCAGCTGGAATGTTATTTTTTTTAAACTTGCACACTTATAATAAATAAAGACTTGAGCATAATGGGTAGTAGCGGTGGTAGTGGTAGTTATTTTTTGCTGTTCTTGTTGCTGAATTTATTTTAGCTGAAATAAATTATTTTAATTCAGCTATGTATTGCTAAGAAAACTACTTAATCGATTTCTCACCAATTTATTTTTTGATACTATTTGCAAGATTTCTTTTCTGCATCTAGAATTCTGTTACATGGGGGTTTCATAGTAATAATTGAAGGCTCCATTTTACAGATGGAGAAAGCAATGGAGTAATAATTATACTTGGTGAACAATATAACTGCAATAAAATGAATATCAATTTATCTCCCTACTCTGTTACAGTAAGTCAAATAGGTTTTTCAGTGAACTCTTAATTATCAATATTAATAAATGGGATACTAAGTATAGATAATAACAACTAATAAAAGTCCATTTTCTTCTCACCATTGAAATGCAGGATGAATTTATATAAAATACAAAGCAGATCTTTTTTTGAAAATTAATGCTTTCCCAAGTCTAATATTGTGAAAACACTAACTAATGATAGGATAAGAAAGGAAAGAAGAAACAAAGGAAGCAAAAAATGAAGAAAGGAAAGAAATGAACCAAAAATAAAGCACTATCGTGACAGCTCATATACTTTTTTCATTTCTGATATTTTATTTCTCTTAAGCATCAATTACATGTATTCACTCAGATTTCATCTAATCCCAGGGGAATTACCTTATCATATCTATCTTATTTTATTCCAAACTGAGATCAGGCCAGCCCTTCCAGACCATTTTTCATACACAAGCCAATAGCATTTCAGGTTTTCAAGCTATCTATCTTTAGAACTTTGAAGAATTAAAATTTGATCTTTAGAGAAAAAAAATTTAAAACCCTCTATTTTCATTCTTTATGAAAATCACTGTGACATGCCACTTTGTTTTAGTAGAAATCAACACCAAATGTTATGATGTCAGATAAAATTAGTGACATGAAAATATATCTATTGCCAAAGAGTAGCTCATTTTAAATCAATATTTGAAGATTCCCCCTTGGTATAGATATGGATGAAGGCATCTCCTTTATTTTAAATGAAATTTTAAAATAATATCATGAAACTTGTTCTAGAATAATGAGGGATTTAAGTTAGACAATCTAAGTCAGAAGTGAGTGCATGTAGGTATGTACAGAACATTTATGTCTGCTGAAATAACAAAAATGTTGTAGATACCACATATACCTAGAATACAAGCATATGGGTTGCACATTCCCCATTGTATTTCAAAGAACTGCAATGAAATATAGTATTAAAAGATGCCTCAATCAAAATTTAATCTTTCTTCATATAGCACAACTTGTTCAAACATTCCTTAATTGTTGGGAATCGAATGAGCTCAGTGATTTTAGAAAATGAAAAAGAACAAAAACCATGGGAAAACTTGCATAAACTAAACTAGATTGAAATAGCTTAACCAAAAGAAAATTGTCTGTAATAATTTTGACTTTGAGTGAATAATTTTCCATTATAAATACCCAAATTAAATGCAATGGAAAAGAAGAAAGATGCTATCTTCATCTGGAGAAAGAACTGGTAAATAGAAGTATGTATAGAAAATTTATCAACACACATTGTATATACGCATGTTACACACAGAGAGAGACATATACATACACCTATCTTTATATAATGGTAACCATCTCTGTGGTGAAGTAAGAGGGAAGGAAAATCAAAAGTGGGGTATATTTTACAATAATGTATACATTTGAAAGAAATAGCAAGATATACACAGTAGATTTGCAGTTTCATATGTAATTATTTTCAATCAAAAACAAGTTTTAAAAATGTAATCTTTAAAAATATAAAATCAATCTTAAAATGACTATTTCTTGACTTGCTATACTGAATTTATAATTTTTCCCCTTAAATTTAGTAAGTTTTAAAGCTTGTTAATCCTTTGATATCTTATAATTTTAGGGAAATTTACAGAAATTTTTTTTGAATTTTATTAATCTTTTAAAATGATTATTTCTTAACAACAAGATAATTTCATTATATCTTATGTTTATCCATGTTATATCTTAGAATGAAAAATCTAAAGTATAAAAGAATGTTTTATTACATAAGTACATATATGTATATCATATGTATACATGCATATGCATGTATGGATATACACATATTAAAGATGGTAGATAGATAGATAAAAGATGAGAGAAAGAGAAATAGAAAGACCAAAAGAGACAGAGATGGAGATAGAGACTAAGGCAGATGTAGGGGAGAGAGAGACATGAAAAGAGTGACAGGAAGACAGAAACAGACAGAGAGACAGAGAGACAGAGAGAGAGAGTCTGTAAATCAAGAAGGTCTGAGTTCAAGAAGAAGAGGAAGAGACATAGAGACAGAAGCAGAGTCAGAGAGGCATATAGACAAGGAGAGAGAATGACAATTCAATGCCACTACACAGGATACTGGACCATTGCTTTTCTTATTTTCTTAGAACTTAATTAATTGTGACAAGTAGATGAGAGATGTCATTAAGCAGAGTTCAGGCCTTTCAGTGATGCAAGATGACTTTGCACAGTTCTGACTCTTCTAGTGAAGGAATGGTGAACCATTTCTGGGAAAATACTTACAATGTGATGGGATTGGAGAAATTACTCCCCTTTCTTGTTCTAGCTAGATAAAATTTCAAACGGCAAGCCTAAAAATTATCTCTTTCTCATGTTGTGCATAGTCTTATTGCACTAGTCAATTCCTTTTAATAAATCAGATACAAGTTGTGACATGTTATTAATTCGATCACTAATAACATACTCAAATTGCAAATCTGTGTCAGCAGGTTGGTGTTGATTAAGTTGTAGCCACCACTGGCATTTTGTTTTAAATGACTGATAAATTTTATTTGCTGCTGTGATAAACGGCCTGGTCTCTTTCTTCCTGGGAACTTAGAAATTATACAAGTGGTCCTGTGCAGCTCCATCATAGCCCTCCTTTCTGTGATGCAAAGAGAGCTGATAACCACTAGAGGGGAGGAGACTGCCGGCTTTATTGAAAGCTTCACCATAGAGACTGAAGGTTTGAGGAGCTTTTGCAAGATGAAAGGTTGCCCAAGAAAAGGCTTTAAGTTGCATTTTAAAGGTTAATAAGAGAGAAAGAGAGAGAAACACACATACACACACACACACACACACACACACACACACGCGCACACACACACACACACACACACACAGACAGAGAGAGACAGAGAGGAAAGAAAGAGAGGCAGAGACAGAAACAATGAGACAGAGAAAGGAGAGAGACAGAGACAGAGACAGAGACAAGAAAGACAACCCTAAATATATTTGTTATTTGCTTATAATAAACAGGAACCTAATGAGAAAGTAGATATATGGCAAGAAATCTGTGTGCATGTTGAACCCAGTATCACAGACATTAATAAGATTATCTCTGAAAGCAGCCTTAACCCTTAGGAAAACAAATCATTTTCTACTCAAAATTAAGACAAATGAATGTACATGTTAAGTGGAAAGTAGGGGGGAAATAGCAGTTTGGCCTTTTTTTTTAAAAAAGAAGGGAAACTGAGTCTATTCTTTCTTTTTAGTAGTATTCAAACACCTGCTCTATTCTCTCTCCTCACTTTTCCTCCCTTCTTTTCCTCCCCTTCCTTTGCCCCAGATTATATATTCCTGTGAGAATCTAGAAGATTAGGAGTGAAAGAAGAACACAACAGATTTTGAGATAATAATTGAGTTGATGAAGGAAAAAAAAAAATTTGATTTTGTTCATTTACTTTCTAAACCTTCTATACTGTGACACTCATGACTTAACTAAAATAGCATATATAAGAGTCATAGTGGGCCAAATCTATGGTTCATTTACTATCGTAACAATCTCCCCCACTCCTTTTTTTTTTTTCCTGTTTGACCTTTTTCTTCTTTTTCTTTTTATTTTTAAGGGGAAAAATTCTTAGTATTGTTAAAGTGCTATAATGTAGAACTGTAGCTTGTTACATTTACTCTCCTGAGTGTAATTGCACTAAGATCATTCAGTTTCCATTTGGAAAGCCAGTGGCAATTACTGGAATACAATGTATCATGCATTTGCTCACTGGATATAAAACGTATATACTAATTCGCAATAAAATGTAACAGCTGTCAGTGCATTTTCTGCTCTGTTACTTCAATAAATTGGAACTCTGACTAGAAAATGGGAATGTTGCATTTTTACACACTCTGTAATGTGTTTGCTTTTTGCAAATACAATTTATTTTTTTCATGACAAAAATTGTGGTTTGTTATTACTGCTAGTGGATAAATATTCTTATATCAGAATGAATTACATATGGTATCTGTAAAGAAGCAGTCATATTTTCTGCTTTTTATTGTAGCCTGTCTCCAGTAAACAAAATACACTTAACCTACTTCTGTCACATTTTGAGTGTTTTTCCCCCCTCATTGTAAAGGTTGTGTATATGCAATTGTGTGTACAAGGAAGGGGGCTGTGGAATGGAAGTAAGTTTATTTTTTACCATTCCTTCTCAGGTGTCTACATAGATGATTAGCATTTATTTCAAAATAGTTTAATTTCTATAGTAGCCTATTTTTTGTTTAAAATTCTTCATCTCAGTTCATTTTCTAGTCAGATTTCTTTAGATTGAATAGAAGAGGCTCTGAGTTTTATTTAAAATAAAATGTCTGAACATTTGTGTAATTTTGTTACTTGAGGTCAGACTTTTCACAGATAATTAGCCTTTTACACACTGTGAAATCAACCTGCATTGGTTATTTGGCTAGACTCTTTGCTTCTGTTCTTTATTTCCCAGAAGGTTAACGTGCTGAAAATCTAGCTGCAAGCTCATAGTGCCGTCTCTTTGTGTTGCTAATTATCCCGTTGCATAATTATTAATATCAGGAGCAGGAAGAGGAAACAAGCACACCAAATAGTCGCGAATTCTAGTGTTCTGGCAGGAAGCTAGTCCTGCATTAATAAAATGTGCCTGTGCCAATATCACAGAAGATAGGAGCGTTCCTTGTTAAGGATCATTTATTAACTGAGATCATCTTTTAGTTCGCCTTGGGGTAATGACTAATGTCAATGGCAAATTTCACAGTTGTCTAGAGAAATGAATTAAATTTGTAATAAAAAGCCCTTCGGCTTGTTGTACATGTTCATTTATTGGAGTAGTTGAACTAGGAGAACTGTAAGGCAACCAAGAACATCAGCTTAATTTTCCTTACATATAATAGTGACCTTTAGCTTCATATAGAAAAAGTTACCTATTATGGACTGGTAAATTAAATGAGAAGTTTCTCTAATGCAAAAAAGAAAGAAAGAAAGAAAGAAAGAAAGAAAGAAAGAAAGAAAGAAAGAAAGAAAGAAAGAAAGAAAAAGAAAGAAAGAAAGAACACAACAAAACAAAACTAGGTGACTGAGCTAAGTTAAACATTCCTTGAGACTGTGAGTTTCTAGTACAAAAGCTAAACACACACACACACACACACACACACACACACACACACACAACTTTTCTATTTAAGTCATTGTGTGATAAATGGCTTAATATAACATATACAGAGTAGAAAGTAAGACAATTCTGAGATGTCATAAGTACAGACAAGAGGTTACTGTGTCTGGTAGTTTTGCACCAGGAGATTGAGTTTTTAAGAGTACTGTGTTAGTACTCTAGCAGTTCTATTATACATAATATGTTATTCCCTTGGCATGTTATCACTGTACTTATTTATAGAAGGTTTTGTGCAGCTTCATGTAGTTATGGTACAATATATTTCCCATGAGGAAGAACAATTACACTATTGTCTCCCTCCAGATTTCTTCCTTTTTATTTTTGCTTTTGGGAAAGAACAATTCCAGATTCCATTGCTAAAACTTAAGAAACTGCATTAAAAAAATAAACATAATAAACATGCTTGACCTGCAAATTTGTTATTGAATCCAGCACAGGAGAGACTCAGTTTGGAATTTGTGAGGTATACAGAACTATCTTTGAAGCAAATTATTCTAATCAAAGCTCTGGGACAAGCTAATGAAGGCAAGTAAAAAATGGGTATTATTTTCAAAACATGAAGACAATTGTAATGGTTATGTATATACACTTGAAATATGATATATCCTAGGGAAAAATGAAATTTAGTCACCTGTTTTTAAAGTTTAAAAATGATATTGATGTTTTCCACCTTTGATTGATTGATAAACATTTAAAACACACTTATTTCTAACATTTTAAAAAGATCATTTAAAATAGGTCTCTGTCTATATGTGTGCTCTTTTGCTGTGATCTATGGGTTCCTCCTCCTCCTCCTCTTCTTCTTCCTCCTCTTCTTCTTCCTCCTCCTCTCCCTCCTCCTCTTCCTCTTTTTTTGGTTATTTGTTTATTTATTGATTTATTTTAATGCAGTTGTTCACAAGATTTAAAAAGAGTTTTCAATCCCCTTTTAACCACTTTCTTACCTTAGCCCTTTTCAGTATGTAACCTTATTCTCTGTGGGATTACTTGGATGAAAACCAATTAGGGAACTGCTCACACAATATAAATGCATACAGATTACTATAGATTGAACATTGTTCATGCCAACTAATCACAGAGTATATAATGCCCTAAACAATATAAATATTAAAAAGCAAGGAAGAAATGGACACATATTGTTAAAAATAGTCTGAATATCAAACCAAAGCTAATAAATATGTAAATAAAATATGGATTTATTATCACCCCCAGTTCCTACTCCTTTACTCCTTCCCCCACCTTTGTGGTGATATGCCTACAGGCATCCTGAAGTTTGTTCTATTTTCCTAATCCCACCACAATAGTCCACATGGGTTTCTGAGGTTTCCCTATGCCCTTCATTCTTATGACTGTCAGTTTTTGTCCACTAAACTAAACTCCTTCCCTTTCTAATACAGAAGGTGTTATTCTTTATTGGGTAGTAGACAGTCTACTAAAAGGCCAGTGTTGCTCAATAGATAACAAAAGAAAGAAAATCAGGTATATTGTAATCAAGTTTGACATCATGTTTAGTTCATACAAATATAGCAAAGACCAAGGAGTGAGAGAATTAACAAGAAAGAGATTTAATGTGTCAGGACCTTTGTGACATGACAAGAAAGTCTAATGAGGCCAGAAATTATGATCAAAGTTAATCATTAATTATGGAACTCTGGAAATAAGAATATTATGAATCAACACAGTATATCTTGAGGTAGATGATGAAATATGAATCTCAAAAAGCCCCCCAAAATCTTTCCTTTCTTCAGATATTATTCTTTTATATTTTCTCCCCCCTCTCTTTGTCTCTGTCTCTCTCTCTCTGTGTCTGTCTCTGTCTTTCTGTCTTTCTCTGTCTCTCTCTCTCTTTCTCTCTCTCTCTCTCTCTCTCTCTCTCTCCCCCATAGATCCCATTAAAATGGACCCAAATTCCACTCCTAGTCCAGGCATAAATACAACTTCTCTTTTGGGGAGATTTAGCTCAGATGAACAAATGACTCTTAACAATTGGAGAATATAGATTATTTCTATTCAACAGTGTTTCTTTGTACAAGGTAAATCTTGTTTTCTGAACCAAAGTGAGTAGAGTTTTGTAGAGAAAATCTCAGAAATGATTCCCTATATTTCTGGTAGAAGTGATACTATAAAATCAGTCTTAACCTTCTCCCTTTGTTCCTGATACAAAAGGGTTGAATCTGGTTCATTATAATCCTCCTCCCACTGGGAATTTTTCTCCAACCCTATAACAGTTTGTAACTACTGCTTTGGCCATCTTTCTGGGTATTTGTAGTACAGGCACAAATTCTAAATTGTGAACTATCAATCTGAGTGAAAATAAAAAGGGTACCAAAAGTGTTGAAACTTGACTCTTATCCCAATATTAAATGTTCTGACCTAAGTGGAGGAAATATAGTATGCAATTTATTTGAGTTTTTATTAATTTAATCCAGGAATTCATGATTATATATAGATTAACAGATGTGGCTGCTAGTTTGCAACTGATATTTAGAAATCTTCTAAGAATTTATATGTAATATCTCACTTACAATTTTACAGATGAAAAAAAATGAAACTCAAGGAATTTGGTGACTTGATTTGGTAAATAAGTTAGTAAGTATAAGAGAAGTTTCTGACCTGACACATTTTGATTTGGTTCCAAACTCCTTTCCACATTATAATGCTTCTCCATGTCAATGTCTCATAAATGGCCTTTCTTAACTTGCCTAGTCATTGTAAAATATTTATCTTATCATTCCATCCCTTCCCCAAATATCTTCATTCACACTTGGAAGGAACATATTTCAAAGTGCTTACAGCTTTTGAAAAGCCTAGGGGAAGAAGCAGAAGAAGGAAAGAAGCAGGCCAGGGGTGGGAAGGGGAGAATGCCCCCATTATTTTTGTTTTGGTTATTCACTTATTACAGTTATGTATTACTCTGTGAGAAGCTATTTGGGTTTTTAGGGGGAAAATATTGGAATGATTTGCCATTTCCTTCTCCAGCTTATTTTATAGATAAGAAAACTGAGGCAAACAGAATTAAATGACTTTCCCAGAATCACACAACTGATAAGTTTCTGAGGCCAGATTTGAATTCAGGAAGATAAGTCTTCCTAACTCCAAACCCAGCAGTATATCCACTGACTACTTAAATAGTTTAGTAGAGGTGACCAAATTTTCAAGCAAAGATATTTGACAAAATAAACATCTTTCCACTTAATAACATCTCTCCTTGCTCTCTTGAAATTGTCCTCTTGTTGTTGTTACAGTTCCTAAAATCTTGCCAAATAAACATTAAAATGAAAGTAGTAAGTATGTGATCTCTTTTAAAATTGCATGTTACTTTGCTACCATTTATACATTAGTATAAACTACTTTAATCTGATAGCTTTCTTCTGAATTCTTAGGTAGTCATCTGCACTGAAGAGAATGATAACTTGATTGACTAAGAGAGGGGAAATAGCTAAATTACACAGTTGACACTTTTGTGCTTCATGAGGACATTAGTTTCTATGAATTGAGAAATCAAGGGGGGATGCAATGGAGGGAAAAGTGATGAGTGGAAAGATGCATTTCACTTATTTCTAAATTCTGGTAATAGCTCTTTTCATGTGTAGGAAAGGCAATCCTTTCTGTGAATGTTCCCAGGACTCAGAATTCAGCTAGATACAATGGTTTTAAAGGTCAGCTACCATTACATGCTAAATAGGCATTATTGACCAATATGAGAACCTAACCACCATTTGTAGCATTGTTCATTATATAAAGAAAAATATTTTCCAAATTGTAAATAACCAACCTAAATATACTTAGAATCCAATTCATTCTTAAACTGAGATAGTCACCAGACTGGAATACATCGTGTACTATATTCCACAGGGGAGATGAAACATTATCTCACAAGGATACAGATCATCAAAATGTGAACAGGAAAACTCAAAGGAGTTGTAATTTTGTGAGTAGGGGAAATCCCCATTATGGAAAGTTCTTCCTCCAACTTGCCATAAACCACATTTGACATTATTTAAATTCACATAGAAATAAAATGAGTAACTGTTAAAGAATAAACTTAACAGTGGACCTCAAATACATACATACATACATACATACATACATACATATATATACACACTTTTCTTTTTTGCTATGTCATTTAGACTAGCTATATTCCTTCTTTCATTTTCATGTTATCTGTAGAAAATGCTAATTACAGTAAAGTTCCCAGATATTTTCAAATAGGATTGCAGTTAATAAACATTTGAGAGAGCACATAACATTTTGGCAAAGTAGTTTTTTAAGCTCTCAATATCTGTTGGATGATTAATTTCTATAGGGAAACCTGATACTAGATTAAAGATACAGTTATTAAAATTTTGATCTTTGTATAAAGAAGATATTACTCTGTCTTGTGATATTAGAGAAAGGGTGCATTATATGCTAGAAAAGACACATTGTCTCCATTTAGGACAGCTGTCATTAACGGATTGATAAGGATCATTAATTGGATTTGGTGATAATATGGTAATACATACTACAGATTCCCAAATAACAAAGCTAATTGTAATAACTCACATTTATGAAGTATTTTCTTACACTAACTTCCTACTCTGATGGTTTATGATGACTGTGTCCTTGAAGGATCTGCCAGGGGTCCATAAGCTCTGGCAGGTCCTACCAAACTGGAAACACTTTATGTCTAAACATGTGGAAACACTTTATGTCTAAACAGTGACTGAGGAAGACCAGTTTGGGTGAATTCAGGAATCCAGATCAGTTGTAGAATGAGAAATCCTCCCCCCCCCAAAAAAAAATGAACAAACAACAACAACAAAGCAAAACAAAACAAAAAACCCACAATCTTAAAAAGGATTTTTTTTTTTTTGGTTAGAGTACTGATTTCCATTAGTGGAAGGAATCTCAACATTGATGAGATCAAAATATAGAACACATTAGAAAGTCTCTTCTTCAATTGGTCCTGTGACAGAGACATTACCAGTATTGTAATCTTAGGATAAAGGAATAAACCATTATTGGGGAAATCTCTGAATGAATGTGCCCATGGCTATAAAACCACTGAACATTGGTCTGTGGATTTGAAGGCTTTCTCTTAACTCCAAATGAAGTGCTTTTTCTATTATGCCATAAATTCAGCAACAATATTGATAATCAAATAAGTTACATTAGTTTTGGATTGTGCAAAAAAGTCAATAAATTAAAATTTAAGCTAAATTATTATTTTGGATAATAAGACCATGAATAATCATTACATCCTCTTCTGTAGACAAATAGACTTTTATTATTAGAACCAAATACTCAATTATCTGCGTTAATTAAAAATAGAGGAAAAAAATAAAATCTGTTAAAATCTACAAGTTTCAGTTTAACTATTTGAATTATTTCCTTACCAATGCTGTTAAACTATTTGGCAATTTGAATTTTACCAATGGTTCTTTCCTTGCTAAGAGGGACAATGGAACCAAATAATCCTTCATATTGATCCAAAATTGAACTTTATTTTCTAGTTCACTTAAAATTTTAATCAAAACCAAATTCATCTGCTCTCTTGATACTCAATTAATTTGAATAGAATTAAAATATAATGAAACTTCATTAATTTTTGATCATTTGATCCTGGTCTTTTATGTTAATTACACATGTTTCTTTATTCATCTTCCCTATATACTTAGATAGAGCTATAATTATTTTGGGGTTAAGGAAAACAAGGTCCCTTTTGGCTGATAAAAATTATCATCAGAGATTTTTGTTTGAAGTGTATTAGAACATATCTTTTAAACAACAGTTTTATGAAAAATAAAAACAATTATGATATGTTGTCATATGATACACTAAAATAAAATATGCTATTTTCTTTCTTTGGAAATGGAGGTGCCTAAAATACAATAGAATCTTCCATTTAACATGAACATGTGAGTTTGGTGGCAGAATCTAATATCTGATTTTCCTTTCAGAGTTAGAAACAAAAAGAAGTATACCAATCACAGTTTTCTAATCACTTGAAAAAAAACTTTGGAGATTTGATTTCCATAAGCCATAGCATGCTACATATAATTTGTTGGTATTCTTTTAGGAATCATCAGATGTGTTTTAAGAAGTGTTACAAAGCACCTTGCTTTTGTTTACCATTTCAGAAGGTATTTTTCAAAGAAGGTAAAACATGTCTGTTAACTTCATGTTATTGTAATACATGACAAAAATCAAACCAACCATCTAAATCAATCGTATTCATGATTCAGTGCTGCCTTTATATGAGAACATACATCTTTTTTCTTTTACATTTGCTTAGCCAAAAATCTAACAGATCAAATAATTTTGCAAATTCTTGTATAAACATACAACTAGTTCCGGGCAATGCATGTTATTGAATCATAAATTTATCCCTACCCCACTAACCCCACAGAGACCAGCAAAAATTTTATCTCTCACCTCATCAATAGAGTTCAGGAGGGAATTTGGAGTATTTAAATAATATTAGCAGGATTAATAATCAATAATCAATTTTGTATTGTTTAAGTATGTACTATGTGGACTTCCGGCCACCATGGTGGAGAGGACACACACATTTATTTAAGCTCCATCTTTGCTCTCAGAATACTTTATTTCATGACAAGGCCTTGGAATTAATGCTTGACTGAACAAAAACCACAAATAATTACCAATAGAAGATATCCTCAAAATTTGCCAGAAAAGGTCTGTTTTTGCTCGTGGGCAGGGATGCTTAGATGAGGTGCAGACTGAAGGCAGGCAGCGGCAAAGCAGCAGATAGTGAGAGTAGGGCAGGTAGCTCACACTGAGCAGACCTGAGAGGGGTGGGTTGTGATCTCAGCCGTTTCTGCATTGAGAACTTTACTTTTACACTTTGCCCTGGCAGCAGGCCAGTAGATCTGCAAAGAAGCTATAAACACAGGGGGTGAAGACTATAACCCCAAAAAGCCAGGTTCTCTAGGGACCTGGCCACACCCACACAGAATGACTCAGCATGCTCTTAGAATCTCAGAATGCAGACACGATGCAGCCACTGCTGTCCTGCTAGTGCCTCACTGCTGCCCCCTGAAGTCTGTTGAGGAAGCTTGGTAATACCATCCAACCCCACCTCCCCCAAAAAGTGGATTGCATTTGTTTTTTTGTTAATTTATTTTCTTTGATTCTTCTTTGACAAAATGAGCAAAAAAATTAAATGGGCTCTAACTATTGATGGCTTTTATATAGATAGAGAGCAGACTTTAAACCCTGAGGACACTAAAAACAGATTGTCTCCAGATGAATGCTTAAAAGAGAATATGATCTGATTCCCAACACACAAGACTCTCAAAAAAATAAATTTAAAAGGCTCTCACAAGAGAGCTAGAAGAAAGTTGGGAAAAGGAAAGGGAAGCTTGGCAAGAGTGCCTGGATAAGTCATCCCACTTATTTAAAGATAGAGTGGATAAAGAAATCAAATCCTTGAAAAGCAGAATTAGTGAACTGGAAAAGGTAAACAACTGAAAAGGAAAACAGAATTAGTGAATTGGAAAAAGAAAACAGCTTTCTAAAAAATAAAATTGGCGAAATGGAAAAAAATTCCATAGAACAAAACAACTCACTTAAAAACTCAATTGGACAATTAGAAAAAGATATTAAAAAAGTGAGTGAAGAAAATACTTCATTAAAAATCAGAATTGATCAAATGGAATTGAATGACTCAAGGAGACACCAAGAATCAATCAATCAAAACCAAAAAAATGAAACAATGGAAAAAAAAGTCAAATACCTTCTTGGGAAAACAACAGACCTGGAAAATAGATCTAGGAGAGACAATCTGAAAATTATTGAACTTCCTGAAAAATATGATGAAAAAAAGAACCTGGACACTATTGTCCAGGAAATTATCAAAGAGAACTCCCCAGAAGTTATAGAAACAGAGGGTAAAATAGAAATTGAAAGAATTCATCTATCACCTACTGAAAAGGACCCTAAAATCAAAACTTCAAGAAATATAGTGGCTAAATTCCAGAACTATCAGATGAAGGAAAAAATATTATAAACTGATAGAAAAATTCAGTTCAAATATAGAGGAGCCACAATAAGGATTACTCAAGATCTATCAGCGTCCACATGAAAGGATCGAAGGGCCTAGAATATGATATTCTGAAAGGCTTAGGTATGCAGCCAAAAATAATTACCAGACAAATTGAGCATTTTTTTCCAGGGAAGAAGATGGACATTCAATGAAATAGGTGAATTTCATCTATTTCTAATGAAAATCCCAGAACTAAACAAAAAAGTTTGATCTCCAAATACAGGATGCAAGAGAAACCTAAAAAGGTAAAAAGAAATCTTGGGAACTATATTTCTGTTATAAAGATATAGAAAGAAAACATGTATAATTTGTTCTAGAAACTAGAGGTGGAAAGGAAATTATACCAGAAAAAGAGTAAAGTGGGGGTACTACATCTCATGAAGAGGCACAGGAAACCTATTATATTTGAGAGAAAGAATGGAGGGGGGTGAACATAGTGTGTATCTTACTTGCATCAGAATTGGCTTAAAGAGAAAAATATTAGACATATTCAATTTATGGTGAAACTTCTCCCACCTCATTGAAATGATGGGGGTGGGGGAGGTGGGGGGGTGGGAAGTGAAATGGGAAGGAGTAAGCCAAAGTAGAATGGAATACAGAAATTGTGAGGAAAAGGTGTAAGACAGGAGAGGAAATCTAAGGTGGGGGAAGGGATACTAAAAAGGGAGGACTGTGAGAAGCAAGTGGTGCTCATAAATTTAATACTGGGGAGGAGGATGAGGGGAAAGGAAAGGGGAAAAGCATAAGCAAGATGTCAAGTAATAGAGAATTAATAATTTTAACCATAAAAGTGAATGGGGTAAACTCCTCCATAAGGAGGAACCAGTCAGCAAGCTGGATTAGAAGTCAGAATCCTATAATATGTTGTTCACAGGAAACACACTTGAAGCAAGATGATACATACAGAGTAAAGGTAAAAGGTAGGAGCAAAATCTATTCAGGTGAAGTCAAATAAGCAGTGGTAGCCATCCTGATCTAAGATGAAGCAAAAGCAAACATTTATCTAATTAAAAGAGATAAGGGAGGGCACTATATCTTGCTAAAGGGTAGCATAAATAATGAAACAATATCAATATTTAACATATACACACCAAGTGGTGTAGCATCTAAGTTCTTAAAAGAGAAATTAAGAGAGCTGCAAGAAGAAATAGACAGCAAAACTATAATAGTGGGAGATCTCAACCTTGCACTCTCAGAATTAGATAAATCAAACCACACAAACACACACACACACACACACACACACACACACACACACAAAAGAAGTCAAAGAGTTAAATAAAATACTAGAAAAGTTAGATATGATAGATCTCTGGAGAAAATTAAATGGAGAAAGAAAGAAGTACACTTTCTTCTCAGTAGTTCCATGGAACCTACAAAAATTGACTATAAATTAAGACATAAAAACCTTAAATTCAAATGCAGTAAAGTAGAAATAGTAAATGCATCCTTTTTAGATCATGATGCAATAAAAATTACATTCAATAAAAACCAACGGAAAATAGACCAAAAATAACTGGAGACTAAATAATCTCATAATAACTTCACCCAATAAAGTGAAAATAATGAGATGTCATACCAAAATATGTGTGATGCAGCCAAAGTGGTAATAAGGGGAAATTTCATATCTCTAGAGGCCTACTTGCATAAAATAGAGAAAGAGAAGGTCAATGAATTGGGCTTGCCACTAAAAATGCTAGAAAATGAACAAATTAAAAAAAAACCCCAGTCAAACACTAAACTTGAAATTCTAAAAATAAAAGGAGAGATTAATAAAATTGAAAGTAAAAAAAAAGCTATTGAATTAATTAATAAAACTTAGAGTTGGTTCTATGAAAAAACCAACAAAACAGATAAACCCTTAGTAAATCTGATTAAAAAAAGAAAGAGGAAAATCAAATCATTACTCTTAAAAATGAAAAGGGAGAACTTGCCACTAATGAAAAGGAAATTAGAGCATAATTAGGAGTTACTTTGCCCAACTTCATGCCAATAAATTTGATAACCTAAATGAAATGGAAGAATACTTTCAAAAATATAGCTTGCCCAGATTAACAGCGGAAGAAGTAAATTAGTTAAACAGTCCCATCTTATAAATAAAAATAGAAGAAGCTGTTAATCAACTCCCTAAGAAAAAATCCCCAGGACCAGCTGGATTTACATGTGAATTCTACCATTTAAAGAACAATTAACTCCAATGCTATATAAACTATTTGAAAATATGGGAATTGAAGAAGTCCTACCAAATTCCTTTTATGACACAGACATGGTAGTGATACCTAAACCAGGTAGGCTTAAAACAGAGAAAGAAACTTATAGACCAATCTCCCTAATAAATATTGGTGCAAAAATCTTAAATAAAATATTAGCAAAAATATTACAGAAAATTATCCCCAGGATGATACACTATGAACAAGAAGCATTTATACCAGGAATGCAGGGCTTGTTCATGATTAGGAAAACTATTAGCATAATTGACTATATCAATAGCCAAATTAACAAAAACCACATGATCATCTCAAATAGCTCACAAAATCCAAAGTTCTTTCAGCGTAATGTTTTTGCTTTCCTTAGATTACATTTTCAATGATGTTTAACTATTTATCCTTTAAATCTTAATAAAACATTTAGGACCAGCATCCATACGATTAAATCTTTCTTTTTTTCGCATAACTACTAATTTGATATGATAGGAGTTGTATCCTTACCTTTTTTCTTCATCTCTTACCTTGTTATTTTGTATTTCAATAATAAGTACAAAAGGTGTTAATTTTCATTTGCTTTATGGGGACTGGTTCATCATGTGGTTCATTTTCAGTCATAACCTCATTTGGAGATTTTCTTGGCAATGATACTAGAGGTGTTTTTGATGTCTTTCTCTAGCTTCTTTTACAGATAAGGAAATTGAGACAAACAAGAGTGAGTCTCTTGCCCTCAGTCATGCAACTAGTAAATGTGCGAGGTCAGAGTTGAATATCTCTAAATTGTACCAATTTGTTATTTCAAATTTATTTTTAAGAAACAAGATTAACTTTAATAACATATTGGTGTCATAATTTAAAATTTATTGAAAAGCTTTACAAGTTTTATCAATTTTTCCTTCTCAAAATAACCTCAAGAGATAAAATATTACAGATGTCTCAGATTTGTAGATAAGGAACCTGAGATTTATTGAGTTTAAGTGATTTGTGCATATTCACAATGGCTATTAAGTATTTGACTCAGAATTTGAACCCATCTGTCTGACTTACCCTTTGTTTTTTTTTCCTATCTTCATAATATTTCTTTATAGTACCAAACAACTAATCAAAGTCACTACTTCTAAGTGAAGATTTTTAGAATTAAATAGAATGTTTATATACTACAATACAGTTTCATTAACTTTGTTGCCTATTCAAAAAAGTATTAAGTGAACTTGAAGAGAAGTACTAACACCTACATAGAACAATAATATTATATATTTCAGGCCAAGAGAAAATGTGTATTATGAAAAAAAGATTTTTTTCCTTAGCATATCTTTTGCTTGAGCTATCTGAATCATTTCAGCTTTTTAGATTTACATTTATGAGCAAAGTTTGAGGTGATTGAAAAGCTTCTTTCATACAAACCTATTTTCAGAAAAACTAGTGAGAAGTCCAAATAGAATAGCAATACAAATTTATAATATCATTAAAATCATGAAAATTCAGACTTCCTTTCACATAGATATCCCCTGTTCTCTCCTCATAGATCATTATAGGTCCTATTTTTCTTTTCTACTTTATCAAAATATTAGGAAAAGGCAAGAAAAAGTGAATTAGATAGTCCATTTTCTTTAACCTTAATTTGCTATCTCTAGAACCATTTATAAGTTTTACTTATAAGCCTGATAGGATTCCAAATAAGAACTAATAATTCATTAGCTTACGATGTTTTTCCAATTCCTCCACCCCTAGGTGGTATAGTTTGTGCAATGAATAAATTAAGTATTTTTCTCTTTGCTTTGGCATAAATCATTACAGTTCTAGGACCAGTGGTTTAGGTACTATTTGTAAGATTATTTTGAGATAAGATGTGTAGTCAATGAAGAGAAAAAATCTTGTCTCATTTAGATATTACACAAATAATAACTTTTTTGGAAATTTGTTTTCATTAGAATAGAGAAAACTATTTACTCTATATTTGTTGAGGTTATAAACTATCCCATCTATAATAAGAAGTAAAAGAATCTCTGTCAAATCTAATTATTTTGTTGAGCTGAATCTTCACATGTAGATTTTGCCTATGGTTGCAATTATATATCTTGCTTTGAACATAACCTCCAAAATGTTTTTTTTTTCCTTGGGGCAGGGGTATTATAATGATTTGAACTAATTACGCAATTTCTTACAAGAACCATTTTCTTTAGAAAGAAAAGTATGTGCATGTATGAAGTGTATATTATTTTATAACAGGCCATTTCATGTATTCCCAAGGAGACTGGATATTAGTGAAGAATATGTTTCAATATTGAATCTCTAAGTAAATATTATAAAAGAAAGAAATTAAAAAATTAGTCAAAGATGTGTATTTATGAATTATATTTTATAATAACATTACATTCTAATAAACTACAATAAATGTCATTATCCTTTTAAACAGAGATTTTAATAAAATGAAGATCATAGTCTTATTGATACCTCTTTTTATGCCCCAGGCATTATATGACTTTTTTAAAATCAGTGCAGTGAATGCTAGCAAGGCATTGATTGGATGTAACACTAGCTACATATTTTGCATAAATGACCTGGAATTCACTTTTCCTTTAGCTTTCTGAAATACAAATCTTTGTTAGATAAGATGGAAGGGAATATCCCATAGAATAACATTTGCCCAATAATAAGGGATGGCAAACATAAGCAAAACTGGCTCTATTTTTTTTTTTTTACATTAAATTGAAAATGCATTCTTTTTAAATATCAGGAAAATGTTTAAAGGCAGCAGTGTTCACCAGTCTCCTTACTTGAGTAATAATGTTGGTTTTTAGTTCTTATTTCATTTGACAGCCTCTGCACTGGAATTTTTAGAAGATATTGTTACTCTCAGTTCACAGTAATGAGAGGCATTGTTATTACAGAGTATTAGGAAATAGAAGTAGGACCATACTTAAGTGAAAGGAGTGGCTTGGTCCCTCATGGTTTATGCTAAAGAAAGAATATTAGATTTAAGTCAGAGAAATGCATGGTGAATAAGTGTGTCTAATAATATTTTGTGGTATGCTTCTCCTTTTGAAATGAACCTCATTATTTAATTGATATTAGAAGCTTTTCTTTTTGAGACATAGAATTAAAAGATATCTTAGAGTTCATCTATATTAATCCACAATTTTACATTTATTTTTAATGAAGTAACATTTATATTTCTCTTTCCTACCCTTAATATATAAGAAAAGAAAGAGAAGCAATCAAAACTCTTGCAACACAAATAGGCATAGAAGAAAATTCCAGTTAATTCATATCGACTAATGGATGACTCATTCTGCTCATCCACTTTACAAATGAGGTGTAACCTAAAGTTATCACTAAATGGTAGGACTAGAATTTTGACCCACCTCTTACAATGTCAACTTCAGGTTCTTCCTATCCTATTACACTACAATAAATAAATTTGTTCTTAGCTTGATTGCTATAAATTAATTATTTGTTTATAGATTACTTTTCTGCATGTGTCTCTTGACATAGTTAGTATTTTTTCCTCTGTTCTTTACAGTGATATTGTCAGTTAATGACAATGCCTCTACACTATCTTTGATCTTTTGGGCTGGAAGATCACTAAATAAATAGAATGCTTATTTTATATGTATTTAATAAACTGTAAATATAATGACTTAATCTTTATGACTCAATTTCATTGCTCATTTAAATGAACTATTAGGCATTTGTACTATTCCTTAAAATATTTCCAAGGGTTTAGCTTTCCGAAAAAGCTGAGCATTTAAAATCCTTTACTGATAGTTCTCCTACATAGGAAGTAATCTGAAGACCTCCCTTGGGTCATATAGAAACATGCTGGGTGGAATCCAATGAGAGAAGAACATACTGAAATAAGAAAGAAAATCACACTGGGTGGAACCACAATGGCAGCTTGTCTGAAGTTTGGGGCATTCAAATAAGTGTTCTGGTACTTAGAGTTGTAATCTAAATGTAGTCCTTAATTCTGCAGTGTTTGGAGAAAAGTGTTATCCTTTGACAAGAATGTTTTCCTTTCAGAGGAAAGGTACTCATACACAGCTAATAAATATTTATATGATTGAAATAAATAATACAACATATCATAATATGCAGACAGCCTTGCAAACAAGTACAAATAATTTACCATTATGCTTTTTTTTCCATGGAAGACATTTATTTGAAATAAACCATAAAACAAACTAGATTTCTGTTTCTGAAATCCTCAAACCAATGGACATTAAGTGAGAGGAAAGGGAATGGAAACACATAAGGGTGAAACCAAGAGAAAAACTTCCAAATCATAAGATATTTGATAGAAGCCATCATGGGAAGCTTCAAGGTAGGATATGTTGAACTTACAGACTTAACCCTTGACACTGAAGTTAAGTTTCACAACTTGTGGGATAAGGAAGGTCAGAGAAACAAATTTTGGACTTTTTGGATTCTCTTTTTAAATCTTCTTTCCTTTAGTGTGAATTGATTTTCTATGCTCAGAAACTTGATGGTGAAAATAACACTGTACATCAAATGAATATTTATTAACAACATATTAGTCTAATTGAAAATACATCATGACTATTGGCATTGGCAAAAATAATTTCCCCTGTTACTTCACAGTTTAATACAAAGAAAGTTTCTCTCTTTCCATCCCACTTAAAAGTAATTTTACCTCTACTATATTTCTTCCACTTTAATAGCAAACACCATTTTGGTGAGCTACTGAGAGGATATGGACAGGAAGTTGCTCAATATTAGATTCTTTTAATCATTTTTGTCATGGATATTGTTCTCCATAAAAATGCGACCAAACCAAGAGTCTTTAATAGAGATGAAGAAGCTATTTGTATGCAGTATATGTCAAACAAAAGGCAGACCAGATGTGGCATAAAATACATTTAAGTCCTATCACAGCAGCACTAGTTACATTATGCATATGTATCTCTGTGCTTGAGGGGATTTTCTCACACAGTCTTAATATGGTGTGTTCAGTGAGCTCTCAAAATAAAAAAAATAAAATAAAATAAAGTGAATCCTATTTAAAAGGTCTTGGATTCTCATTTTCCATGAGTCATTGATTGTTGACTTATGTAAAGACATTTGTGCTGACCAGGAAACTTCCTAAAAGAATCACAGATTTAAGATATGAAAGGAACAATTCAGACCATCTAGCCTAAACAGGACTCATAAGGAATTCCTGGTGGAATAGTCAATAATATTCTACTTAAAGAGTGATAAGGAGAGGGGACTCTTCATCTCTTTAGAGAGTCTATTCCCCTTTTGAACATTTCTAAATGTTGGATAATTGTTCTTGACATAAAGAATAAATAACTTTCTTTCCATCATCTACTTGTTATTCCTGGTTTTACCTTTTGGCTTCATACAAACCAAATCTAATTTCTATTACACATTATATCCTTTCAAATGAGTGGAGATAGCTATTATGTGCTATTCTCCATCCCCTAAAATTATCTTTTCTACAATCTAATAGTTCTTTCAACTATTTATGTGATGTCAACTCAAAAGTCTTCCACTATCCTAGTTTCTTATAAATGAATAACATTCTTTACACTATGTTGACTACATCTGAATACAACAAATGATGCCTGAAGAGAACAAGAATATAATGGGACTATTGTCTCACTACTCCTAGAACTTATACCACTTTTTATGTAGCCTGAGAAAGTGTTGGTCACAAAAAACTGATCACTAATATGGAGCCAAAAGTTTTGTTTTGTAACAACCTCTAGCAATGATTTTTCCATCTTTTATTTGCATTTTTAAGATCTATTATTTAAATGTATGCTTTTGATTTTACTCTCACTAAATTTCTTGTTACTAGATTAAACACAGTGCTCCAACATGGAAATATGTTTTTGGAATTTGATTCTGTGGTCCAGTGTGTTTGAGTCATCTGAAAGTGATGAATATACCATTTATGCTTTCAACTAAATCACTGATAAAAATGTTAAGCAATGGGGGTGGGGTGGAGCCAAGATGTCAGAGAGCAGACATGACTTTCTGTGATCTCCTCTGGCCTTCTTTCAAACCAATAGAAGATTAAGTCAATTAAACCTCCAAACTGGTTTTAAAGTCAAAGAAAGCACAAATATTGAGAGTATAATACATTTCCAGAAGAAGATAACTTGGAAGTCTTCAGAAAAGATCTGTTTCAAATAGGCAGGAGAACAGTCTGCCCAATCTCAGACTACAGCACAGCGAGACCAGGTAAGGAGCTGGGGCTGGGAGTCTGAGCATTGCAGCTTCCACACAACTGGGAATCTTCTGTGAGCCTCTTAAACTACTCTGAACAGGCTTCAAGCAGGTGGCTTGACAGATTTGTTACAAAAGGCAAATTGTAAACCAATGAGTCCCAGAAGAATGCAGGACTTAGGCATGATTACCCAGAACTGTAAGTTAATCAGCAGAACTGCTCCAGGACAAACTAAAGGAGCTGTTGCTCCTCTTTTTTTAGAGCAGACTCAAGCCTTAAAAAAATAACAAAAAGGCAAAAAGGACTCTGACAATAGACAGCTTTTATGGAGAGAGAGAAAGATAGACCACAAATCCTGAAGTTCCTAAAGGCAAATAAATTCCAAATGAAGCCTCAAAGGGAGATAAGCTGGTCCCCGTATTTTGGAAGATTGTATAAAGAATATTAAAAGAGAGAAGAAAAATGAAGAAAAAAAATGAAATCTTTGCAAAAAGAGATGGGGAAAGCATATAACTCACTACAAAATAAATTTGATTAAATGGAAAAGGCAATCATATCTTACAAAATAGATATGAAAAAGATACCAATTCATCAAAAACACAATTTGTGAAATAGAAAAAAATGCAATGAACAAAACAATTCAACTGGCCAAATATAAAAGGAGCTAAAAAAGGGAACTAAAGAAAATAATACATTAAAAATTAGAATTGAACTAATGTAAATGAATGACTCAAAAAGATTTCAAGAATCAGTCAAAGAAAAACAAAAAAAAAGAAAAATAGAAGAAAATAAAAAATACCTCCTAGGAAAAACAATTGACATGGAAAATAAATCTAAAAGAGACAACTTAAGAACTATTGGACTTCCTGAAAGTCACGATAAAAAAAAAAGAACCCAAATTTTAACTTACAGGAAATCAGAAAAGAAAACTGCCCTGATGTCTTAGATCAGAAGGTAAAATAGACATTGAAAGAATACAATGATCACCTCCTGAAAGAGACCCCAAAATTAAAATCCCAAGCAATAGCAGAACTATTGCACCAAGGAAAATATATTGCAAGTAACCAGAAAGAAACAATTTAAATTCTGAAGAGCCACAATTAGGATTACCCAGGACCTAGCAACTCCCACTTCAAAGGAAATAAGGGCCTAGAATCTGATATTCCACAAGACAAAGGAAAATGAATAACAGCCAAAAATAACCTATCCTCTTAAAATGAGCATTATCTTTCAGGGAAAAAGATGGATATTCAATGATATAGGAGCATTTCACCTATTTCTAATGAAAAGAACAGAACTGAACAAAAAAAAAATTGATCTACAAACACAAAAATCAAGAGAAGCATAAAAAGATAAAAAGGAAAGAATTCTGGAGAACTATATTTCTGTTATGGGTATACTTTGAGAGTGTGAGTATAATTTGATTTCATTATGATAATATGAAAAAGAAACTACAGGTATAAAGGGGATCATACTGGAAAAAGAAGAAAAAGGAGGTAAAATAAGGGAAATTACATCTCATAAAGAGGCAAAGAAGACGTATTGTAATTGAGGGAAAGACAGGAGGTAATGAGCATTCTGTGAAACATACTCTCATCAGATTTGGCTCAAAGAGAGAATATCAGACATATTTGGTTTCACAGAGAAACTTGTCTCATCTTATATGAAAGTGAAAGTGAAAAGAAGAAAAGGGAAAGACTAATAGAAGGGAAAACAGAAGTATTAGAGGAAAGGTGTAAAAAACAGGCATTTAAAGGGGGAGGGTCATTTGAGGGAGGTTGTCATTAAAAGCAAAATACTGTGAAGAAAGGAAGAGGGAAAGGAAAGAAAAAAGTATACCTTAGGGTAAATAAGATGGCAGGAAATACAGAATTAGTTATTTTAACTTTGAGTGTGAATAGGATGAACTCTCCCATAAAACGGAAACAGATAGCAGACTGGATTAAAAGACATAGTTCTACAATATATTGTTTACAAGAAACACATTTAAAGCAGAGTGGTACATACAGAGTGAAGGTAAAGGGCTAGAGCAGAATCACTTATGCTTCAGATGAAGTAAAAATAAAAATAAGCAGGGGTAGCAACTGTGATCCCAGATCAAGTGAAAACAAAGATTGATCTAATGAAAGGAGATAAGGAAGGAAACTATTTTACTAAAAGGTTACTATAGTTAATGAAGCAATATAAATACTGAACAACAAGTAGTATAGCATCCAAATTACTAGAGGAGAAGTTAAGAGAGATTCAAGAAGAAATAGACAGCAAAACTATACTGGTGGGGGATCTCAACCTGGCTCTCAAAATTAGATAAATCAAACCACAAAAGAAATAAGAAAGAAGTTAAAGAGATAAACATAATATTACAAAAGTTAAGTATGATAGATATTTGGAGAACATTGAATGGAGACAGATAGGAGTTTAGTTTTTAATTGGCAATTCATGGAACCTATTCAAAAATTGACCATGTATTAGGGCATTAAAAATTTCAAAATCAAATGCAGAAAGGCATAAATAGTAAATGCATTTTTTCAGATCATGATGCAACAAAAATTGCATCCCATATAAGGCCAAGAAAAAGTAGATAAAAAATTAATTGGAAATTAGATAATCTAATCCTAAAATTGAATGTGTGGAAAAAAAAATAGAGACAATCAACAAATTCATTGAAAGAGAATGACCAAAATGAGACAACATACCAAAATTTGTGGGATTCAGCCAAACTAGTAATAAGGGGAAATTTTATATCTCCAGAAGTTTACTTGCATAAAGTAAAGAAACAGAAGGTCAATGAATCGGGTTTACAACTAAAAAAAAGTTAGAAAAAAAAACAATACACCATTCTGGAGAGCAATTTGGAAGAATGCTCAACAAGTTATCAAAAGTGTGCATACCCTTTGATGAAGCAGTGTTTTTCTGGGCCTCTATCCCAAAGAAATCTTAAAGGAGGGAAAGGGACCCACATGTGCAAAGATATTTGTGGCAGCCCTTTACATAGTGGCAAGAAGGTGGAAAGTGAGTAGATGACCATCAGTTAGAGAATGGCTGAATAAGTTATGTTATATGAATGTTATAGAATATTATTGTTCCATAAGAAACAATCAGGATGATTTTGGAGAAGCCTAGAGAGATTTATGTGAACTGATGCTAAGTGAAATGAGCAGAACCAGGAGACCACTGTACATGGCAACATCAATATTATATGACGTTCATTTTTAATGAATATTTCCAACAATGAGATGATTTATGCCAGTTTCAATGATCTTGTGATGAAGAGAGACACCTACACCCAGATAGAGGACTGTGGGAACTGAATGAGGATCAAAGCATAACATTTTCAATTTCCTTTTTGATCTCATTTTTCTTGTGCAGCAAGAGAATGACATCTGTGTGTGTGTGTGTGTGTGTGTGTGTGAGTGAGTATGTGTGTGTATTTACAAATATTGGATTTCACATATATTTTAACATGTATAACATTGAATTGCTCAACATTCTTAGGGAGGAGATAAGTGGAAAGAAGGGAAAATCTGAAACACAAAGCTATGCAAGAATCAATGTTGAAAAATTATTCATGCATATGTCTTGAAAATGCATGTCAGTACCTACTCTGTATTTTTATTTATTTATTTTATTTTTTATTATATCTTTTTATTTACAAGATATATGAATGGGTAATTTTTCAGCATTGACAATTGCAAAACCTTTTGTTCCAATTTTTCCCCTCCTTTCCCCCTCACCCTCCTCCAGATAGCAGGTTGACAAATACATGGTAAATATGTTAAAGTGTAAGTTAAATACAATTTACATATATATATATATATATATATATATACATGTCCATAGTTATTTTGCTGTGCAAAAGGAATCAGACTTTGAAATAGTGTACAATTAACCTGTGAAGGAAATAGAAAATTCAGGTGGACAAAAATAGAGGGATTGGGAATTCTATTAAGTGGTTCATACTCATTTCCCAGAGTTCTTTCACAGGGTTTAGCTAGTTCAATTCATTACTGCTCTATTGGAACTGATTTGGTTCATCTCATTGTTGAAGAGGGCCATGACCATCATAATTGATCATCAATCATATAGTATTGTTGTTGAAGTATATAATGATCTCCTGGTTCTCTCATTTCACTCAACATCGGTTCATGTAAGTCTCCCCAGGCCTTTCTGAAATCATCCTGTTGGCCATTTCTTACAAAACAATAATATTCCATAATATTCATATACCACAATTTATTCAGCTATTCTCCAATTGATGGGCATCCACTCAGTTTCCAGGCTCTGGACACCACAAAGAGGGCTGTCACAAACATTCTTGCACATACAGGTCCCTTCCCCTTCTTTAAGATCTCTTGGGGATATTATCCCAATATTAACACTGATGCTTCAAAAGGTATGCACAGTCTGAGCATAGTTCCAAATTGCTCTCCAGAATGGCTGGATGTATTCACAATTCCGTCAACAATGTACCAGGGTCCCAGTTTTCCCACATCCCCTCCAACATTCCATATTATCTTTCCCTGTCATTCTAACCAATCTGACAGGTGTATAGTGGTACAGTGGTATAGTGTATAATGGTACCTCAGAGTTGTCTTAATTTGCATTTCTCTTATTAATAATGACTTGGAGCATCTTTTCATATGGCTAGAAATAGTTTCAATTTCTTCATCTGAAAATTGTCTGTTCATATCCTTTGACCATTTATCAACTGGAGAATGGCTTGATTTCTTATAAATTAGAGTCAATTCTCTATATATTTTGGAAATGAGGCCTTTATGAGAACCTTTGACCTTAAAAATGTTTTTCCACTTTATTTTTTCCCTTCTAATTTTGTTTTGCATTAGTTTTGTTTGCACAAAAACTTTTGAATTTGATATAATCAAAATTTTCTATTTTCTGATCAGTAATGATCTCTAGTTCTTCTTTGGTCATAAATTCCTTCCTCTTCCAGAAGTCTGAGAGGTAAACTGTCCTATGTTCTTTTGATTTATTTATAATCTCATTCTTTATGTCTAGGTCATGAACCCATTTTGACCTTATCTGGGTGTGTGGTGTTGTGTGGATCAATGCCTAGTTTCTGCCATACTAATTTCCAATTTTCCCAGCATTTTTTGTCAAACAGTAAGTTCTTATCCCAAAAGCCGGGGTCTCTGGGTTTGTCAAACAGTATATTGTTAAAGCTATTGATTATTTTGCCCATTGAATCTAACCTACTGCACTGATCAACTAGTCTATTTCTTAGCCAATACCAAACGGTTTTGGTAACCGCTGCTTTATAATATAATTTTAGATCTGGTATAGCTAGGCTACCTACATTTGATTTTTTTTCATTAGTTCCCTTGAAATTCTTAACCTTTTGTTTTTCCATATGAACTTTGTTGTTATTTTTTCTAGATCATTAAAAAAAATACTTTTTTTGGGAGTCTTATTGGTATAGTGCTAAATAAATGGATTAATTTAGGTAGTTTTGTCACCTGATTATATTTGCTTGCCTCTCTAAGAACATTTAATATTTTTTTCCAGTTGGTTAGATCATACTTAACTTGTGTGGAAAGTGTTTTGTAGTTTTGCTCATATATTTCCTGATTTTCCCTTGACAGATAGATTCCTAAATATTTTATACTATTGGTAGTTACTTTAAATGGAATTTCTCTTTGTAACTCTAACTGTTGGATTTTGTTAGTGACATATAAGAATGCTGATGACATATGTGGCTTATTTTGTATCCTGCAACTTTACTAAAGTTGTGGATTATTTCTAATAGCTTTTTAGTAGAATCTCTGGGGTTCTCTAAGTATACCATCATATCATCAGCAAAGAATGATAATTTGGTTTTCTCACTACCTACTCTAATCTCTTTCTCATCTCTTATTGCTAAAGTTAGCATTTCTAATAGAATATTGAATAGTAATGGTAATAGTGGGCAACCTTGTTTCACTTGTTATCTTATTGGGAATGGTTCCAGTTTATCCCCATTACATATGATGCTTACTGATGGTTTTAAAGAGATGCTAATGATTATTTTAAGGAAAAGTTCATTTATTCCTATACTCTCAAATGTTTTTTTTTAATAAAAATGGATGTTGGATTGTATCAAATGCTTTTTCTGCATCTATTGAGATGATTATATGTTTTTTTTTAATTTGGTTATTGACATGCTCAATTATACTAATAGTTTTCCTAATATTAAACCAGCCCTGAATTCCTGGTATGAATCCTACTTGTTCATGGTATATTAAACTGGAGATGATTTTCTATAGTCTTTTTGCTAATATCTTACTTAAGATTTTAGCATCAGTATTCATTAGGGAGATTGGTCTATAATTTTCTTTCTCTGTTTTCAACCTACTTGATTTAGGTATCAGTACATGTCTGTGTCATAAAAGGAATTTAATAGGACTCCTTCATTCCCTACTTTTTCAAATACTTTATATAACATTAGAGTTAATTGTTCTTTAAATGTTTTGTAGAATTTGCATGTAAATCCATCTGGTCCTATGGATTTTTTCTTAGGGAGTTGAATAATAGCTTGTTCTATTTCTCTTTATGAAATGCAACTATTTAAGCAATTTATTTTCTCCTGTGTTAATGTGGGAAGCCAATATTTTTGGTGGTAGTCATCCATTTCCCTATTGTTATCAAATTTATTGGCATAAAGTTGGGCAAAGTAACTTATTATTGCTATAATTTCTTTTCCATTGGTGGAAAGTTCTCCCTTTTCATTTTTAAGACTAACAATTTGATTTTTCTCTTTCCTTTTTCTATTCAGATTTACCAAAGTTTTATCTATTTTATTGGTTTTTTCATAAAACCAGTTCTTAGTTTCATTTATTAATTTAATAGTTGTTTTTTTTATTTTTACTTTCAATGTTAGTAATTTCTCCTTTTAATTTTAAAATTTCAAGCTTAGAATTTGATTGGAGGTTTTTAATTTGGTATTTTTCTAGCTTTTTTAGTTGCAAGTCCAATGCATTGATCTTCTCTTTCTCTATTTTATTCAAGTAAGCCTCGAAAGATATACAATTTCCCCTTATTACCGCTTTGGCTGCATCCCACAAATTTTGGTATGATGTCTCATCAAGGTCATTATTTTGTATGAAATAATTGAGTGTATAATTTGCTGTTTCACCCAATCATTATTTAAGATGAGACCATTTCCAATGACCTTTTGGTCTATTTATCCCTAACTTTTTGTTGAATGTAATTTTGAATGCATCATGATCTGAAAAGAAAGCATTGACTACTTATGCCTTCCTGGATTTAATTTTGAGGTCTTTATGTCCTAATATATGGTCAATTTTTGTATAGGTTCCATGAAAGCTGAGAAGAAAGTATACTCCTTTCTATCACCATTCAGTTTTCTCTAAAGATCTATCATACCTAATTTTTCTAATATTCTATTTACCTTCTATTTCTTTCTTATTTATTTTGTGGTTTGATTTATCTAATTCTGAGAGTTCAAGGTTGAAATCTCCCACTATTTTAGTTTTGATGTCTATTTCTTCTTGCAACTCTCTTAACTTCTCTTTTAGGAAGTTAGATGCTATACCACTTGGTGCATATATGTTTAGTATTGATATTGCTTCATTGTCTATGCTACTCTTTAACAAGATGTAGTTTCCTCCTTATCTCTTTTAATTAGATCAAATTTTGCTTTTGCTTGTTCTGAGATAAGGATGGCTATCCCTGCTCTTTTTACTTCATCTGAAGCATAATAAATTCTGCTCCAGCCTTTTACCTTTACTCTGTATGTATCTCCCTGCTTTAAATGTGTTTCCTATAAACAACATATTGGAGGGTTCTGACTTTTTATCCAGTCTGTTATCAGCCTCTGTTTTATGGGAGAGTTCATCCCATTTCCATTTACAGATAAAACTACTAATTCTGCATTTCCTGTCATCTTTTTATCTCCAGATTATGCTTTTCTTCTTTCTTGCTTCCACTTAGCTCCTTTCCCAGTATTAAACTTATGGCCACCACTTGCCTCAAGCAGCTCTCCCTCTTTAGAATCCCTCCCACCCCTTTTGAGTCCCTTTCCCTTTCTTGTACCTTTACCTTTTCTCTTTCCCTTTCTCTTTTTCCTCTCCCACTTTTTAATGAGGTGAGGGAAGTTTCTCTGTGAACCAAATATGTCAATTATTTTCTCTTTGAGCCAACTCTGATGAGAGAAAGATTCACATAATGTTCCCCCCCCCCTAAATTCCCTGATATATGATAGGTTTCCTTTGCCTCTTCATGGGATGATGTAGTTTCTCTCTTTTATCTCCCCTTTTCCCTTTTTCTGATACTATCATCTTTCCATTTCTACTTCCCTTTTTATGTTATATCAGTAAAATCCAAATTATATATGTACTCTTTATGTATATCCATAACAGAAATACAGTTCTCAAGAATTTTTTTACCTTTTTCTGCCTTTCTTGAGTCTTATGGTTGGAGATCAAATTTTTTGTTTAGTTCTGATTTTTTCCTTAGAAACAAATAAAATTCATCTGTTACATTAAATATCCACCTTCTTTCTTGGAAGAAAATGCTCAGCTTTCTTGGATAATTTATTCTTGGCTGCATTTTTTTTTGCCTTTTGGAATATCAGATTCCAGGCCCTTTTATCTTTTAATGTGGATGCAGCTAGATCTTGAGTGATCCTTATTGTGGCTTCTCAATATTTGAATTTTTTTTCCTGGCTTCTTGCAATTTTTTTTTTCTTAGTCTGATAGTTCTGAAATTTAGCCACAAAATTCCTTGGAATTTTCATTTTAGGGTCTTTTTTAGAAGGTGTTTTGTGAATACTTTCAATGCCTATTTTACCTTCTGATTCTATTACATCTGGGCAGTTCTCTTTGATGATTTCCTGTAAAATAGTATCATAATTTTCAAGAAGTCCAATAATCCTCAGATTATCTCTCTTAGATCTCTTTTCCAGATCTACTGTTTTTCCAAGTAGATATTTAATAATTTTTCTAATTTTTCATTTTTTGGGGGAGGGTTTGCTTGACTGATTCTTGTAGTCTCAATAAATCAATGATTTCTATTTGTTCAGTTTTGATTTTTAATGAGTTATTTTCTTCATTAGCTTTTTTTACTTCTTTTTGTATATGTTCAATTGAGTTTTTAAATGTGTTGTTTTGCTCTATGGAATTTTTTTCCATTTCACTATTTTTTTAACTGAGTTATTTTCTTTTTCCAGTTCACAAATCCTACTTTCTTGGGAGTTCTTTATCTTTTTCCAATTCATAAATCCTACTTTCTTGGGAGTGCTGTACCTTTTCCAATTCACAAATTTTGTTTCCCTGTACTTCCTGGGAGTTCTTTACCTTTTCCAATTTACATTTCAATACATTGTTACTCTCTTGCATATCTTCTCTTTCCTTTTCCCATTTTTTTCTTCTAGCTTTCTTTTAAGATTTTTTATAGTTTCTTCTAGAAGAGCTTTGTGTGATGGGGACCAGATTACATCCCCCTTTGTGGTTTTGTCTGGGGACTGGGTGCTATTAGTCTCCTTGGTATTGAAAATCTGCTCTCTTTCTGTACAGAAGCTATTGGTTGTCCTTTTGGCTTTTTTTTTTTTTTACTCATTTTTTAAAAGCCTTTATGGTCTGCCTTCATAGCAAGAAGGTTACCAGCTACCTCTGCAGAGCAGCGATAGATATATGGACAGTAGCTCTCCTACAAACAGGCTGCAAAGAGCAGCTGAGCTGTGGGAGTGCTCTGGGAAAAGCCCTACACCACAAGTGACTCAGGCCTGAGTAGCACAGACTGAGCTGGGGAAGTGTGCTGCTAAGAGACCTGCTGTGTGGATTAGTGACTGCCCTGGGGCTAGAGGCTGAGCACTGAAAGTGTCACTGCCTCAGGCTAACACTTTGGGTATTAGCAGTTGCCCTGCCCCATATGGCACAAGAAGTGTCTCTGCCCTAGGGAGCACAGTCCCACTGAGGAAGTTCTATTGCCCCAGGCCAAGCCCCACACTGTGCAGATTAGAGGGTGCTCCAGGTTGCACCCCCCCCCACATGCAGATTTTTGACTATCCCAGTGAAAGCCTCTTTCTGCAGAATGCTGTTTGCATAGCTGTGTTGTGGTAGGTGCTGAGTCACTCACTTCTGGTGTGGGGTGGGTATAACCAGTTCCTATCAGATTCTGGTGTTTTTTAGAGTACCTTCTACCTGTGGCTTTAATTTCTCTGCTGGTCTACTGCTTTGCAACCATAGAAGAGCAGCCAATCTGTGCTAGAGTCCACCTTGTAAATTTTCCAACCACAAAGACCATCCCTGCCCTTGATTCACTCCATTTGCTAGCCTCTCCAATTTCCCTGCTTGCACTGGTCTGCTCCTACCACTCAGGACAAACCTTTTCTGGTGATCTTCCAGATTATCTTTGGCTGGTAAATTGTTGTACTTCCCATCTTAGTGAATTTTACCAATCAAGCGCTATTTTTGAGGCTGATTTTAATAATTAGTAATGAGGGTATGAGAGGAGCTTAGAAAGTCATGTGTTCCTTTTCCACCATCTTGGCTCTGCCCCAAGCCTGCATTTTTAAAGAGTTGTCTGATGACCCTGAGGGTTTAAGAGATTGCCCAAAGGCCAAGTGAACAGATGTATGCCTTGAAGTTGCTATTTCTGATTATAAGTCCAGTTTTCTAGATATCTAGAAAGCCACATCTAGATAAGCCACTTTTTAGTCTCTGTAGACAAATTAAGATTAGTAAAAATAAGAAAAACAAATGAATTTTTAATTTATATTAAAAATAAAGCTCGAAAATGGGAATATGGTGGCCCCTACGGATCCCCAGTCCACGAGGTGTCCAGAACCGATGACAGCGTTAGCTGCTGGTGCCGCAGGCGGGCCTCGGGCCGGCAGCCTTGGCCCTGCGGGTGGTGGCCGAGTGCGGCCGCAGCAAGGCGCGGGCGTGCGAGCTGCGCCTGCCGCACAGCACCGTGGCCACGCCGGTATTCATGCCCGTGGGGACTCAGGGAACCATGAAGGGAGTCACGGCCGTGCAGCTGGACGGCCTGGGGTGCCGCATCTGTCTGGGCAACACCTACCACCTGGGCATGAGGCCGGGTCCTGAGCTCATACAGAAGGCAGGGGGGCTGCATGGCTTTATGAACTGGAACCGAAACCTCCTCACGGACAGTGGTGGCTTCCAAATGGTGTCTCTGCTGGCTCTGTCCGAAGTGACAGAGGAAGGAGTGCGATTCCATTCCCCATATGATGGTGCCGAGATCCTGCTGAGCCCAGAGAAGTCTGTGGAGATTCAGAATGCTCTGGGTTCAGACATCATGATGCAGCTGGATGATGTGGTCAGCAGTACTCTGACCTGCTCTCGGGTGGAGGAAGCCATGCACAGGTCCATCCGCTGGCTAGACCGGTGTATCTCAGCCAACCAACGGCCTGACCAACAAAACCTATTTGCCATCATTCAGGGTGGGCTGGATCCTGTTTTACGGAGCAAATGCCTTGAAGAGATGACCAAGAGGGACGTTCCAGGCTTTGCCATTGGGGGATTGAGTGGGGGCAAGAGTAAGGAGTAGTTCTGGAAGATGGTGACCCTGAGCACAGACCACCTGCCTCGGGAGAAGCCGCGCTACCTTATGGGTGTTGGCTACGCTACCGACTTAGTGGTCTGCGTTGCCCTGGGCTGTGACATGTTTGACTGTGTCTTCCCCACACGCACAGTGCGCTTTGGGTCCGCCCTTGTCCCCACGGGAAACCTCCAGCTGAAGAAAAAGCAATTTGCAAAGGATTTCCGACCCATTGATGAGGCGTGTATGTGCCCCACCTGTCAGAGGCACACAAGGGCCTTCCTCCATGTTTTACTGCATAGCAACAACACAGCTGCCTTGCATCATGTCACTGTGCACAACATCGCCTACCAGCTGCGGCTGATGGATGCTATCTGGACCAGCATTGTGGAACACCGCTTCCCAGACTTTGTTAGGGACTTCATGAAGACCATGTATGGAGATGTGGGGCGCTGCCCAGGCTGGGCCGTGGAGGCCCTGCAGTCAGTGGGCATCCCTTTAAGCTGACTTGTCTATCCCAGTCCCCAAGCAGGGCTGTGCTCCTGATCTGGACCTGGGGTTGGGAACCTCTAGGGATAGGAGCATTGTCTTCAGCAGTTAAATGCATGGAAAGCTTTGTGTGTTGGCCCAGGCCCCAGAGTAAAGACTGAGTTTTCTTTAAAAAAAAAAAAAATAATAAATAAATAAAAATAAAGCTCAAGAAAAAGCTCAATAGGCATATTATCATGTGTGATAATAATAATTAAAAAATAAAAAGAAGAAAAATATGTTGTACTCTGCAAAAGAGAAGGGGCTTTGCACTGTAAATAGTATAATGAAAATGGAGGAGAATAAAAGTGTTTTTCTCCAACTTGCATTGCTGCATTTCAAAATTGTGGACTCTTTCTGCTAAGGGCTTCAGTCGGATAAAGCTTAAGCAGTTTCTTAATTATTAACAACCTGTTATGGAAGTCAGGGGATGAGAAATAGGAGGAGGACAAACTGGAGTGTTGGAGATGATTTAGAAGGTTATTGTAAAAATTCAGGTGAAAGTTCATGTAGACCTTGAGTAAAGTGGATGAAGATGAGATCAAATGAAGAGGGAACAAGAGTCTACAGACATAGAAACAGCATAATGTTGGTGTATGAACTCTATGAAAGGATGAAGAGGAGAAGAAAAGTATGCTAATGAATTTTCAAACCTGAGGACAGGGAGGATGATAGTCATTTAGAAATAGTAAAGTAAATCTAGACCCCAAGCAGATTGGGAGTGGAATGTAGAGAGGGGCAATGAATTTGGTTTAATATAAAGTAAGTACATCTGTTTTTGTTGTAGTAGTAATTGTGTAAATAAATGAGATGTCCTAGGGAAACAATGTAGAAAGAGAAGAGCCAAAATGAGGTCTCTGAAGAATGTCAGCATCTTTGAGCCAAATCAATGATAATATATGCAGCTTAACATGTCAGTATTGAGTGAAACCAGAAATGAACCCAAAATGATGGGATTTTAGATAGGAAATGGGATGTAGATAGGGAAAAAAAACATTTCTGTGTACCTTGTATTTGAAATTAGAAACCTAAAAGGCTAAGTCCACATATACTTTGTATGTTTTATATTGGACATGGCATATTTTAGGTTACTGTTCATGCCATCAGTTAATCAAAATTAAATAATTTGATTGCTCAACAAAATCATCAACTCAGAATACTGAAAATCCACTTTAAACCAAAAAAGCAATGAACCTAAAATAGTAATGGATACAAAAAATTTCCAGAGCTTATAATATCATTTTGGAAGAAGAGAGGAGGAATTCAACCAACATTAATTTATAGTTATAAATATATAAATTTATAATTTATAGTAACATAAAGCAGTATAGATCTGCTTTATGTTAATTGATGGACAAATAAAGAAATTTTGAGTTGGAAAGAACCTTAAAGGTCATGTTATCCAATACTCAATTCAGAAATCCCTCTACATCATCCATAATAGATACTTATTCACTTTCTGCTTTAACATTCACAAAAATGATAAGTTCATGTTTTAATAACCATTCCATTCTATTGCTGGGTGGCTATCATTATAAAAATTTTCTTTCTTTTGTTAAATGTCTAAACCTGCCTTCTTATTAACTCCACCATTTGCTGATCCTAAATCTAGTCTTGCTCCCAATCCTCACATAGCAATGCAGTATTCTAATATTCATAGCCATCTTCTGGATATTTGAAAATAACTTCCAGTTCCTACCCTGTTTTTTCTTCTCCATTTCTCTTAAGCAGTTCACATGAGACATATTTTTTTCATACTACTAGTCATTTTTTTGATTTTTAGCAGTATTTTTTATATGTACAACAAGTATTGGATATAAAATTCCACCAAGTATGATCTAACCAACCCACAGGTAAATGGAAATTTTATTTCCCTTTCCTGAACACTATAATATAATCAATGTAAATATAACCTCATTGGGGTTTTTGTAGTTTTTAACTGAGGTACAAGTCCTCATAATGCATTTATTCATCTGAAATGATATCAAATCATGAGGTATTCATGAAAATTTTTGAGTCTATACATGGACATTTACCTTTCCCCCTGTTAAATTTAATCTTGTTGATTTCAAGCTCTATTTTTGAAATCTTCTTCAAATATCTATTATGTCTCCAAATTTTATTTTATTTAATATTTGGTTTTCATTTCTTCATGCATTCTTTCAACAGAGTTGGTCTTCATCAATGCAATTAACACTGTATTTTCTGTAGCATTGTAGCTCACAGTCCTTCCATGGTTCCTCATCTGGTGAGATATGTTTTCCAGTGTTCTACCCCACTCCCCGTTTGTCCCCAATACTTGTTCTATGAAAGATGCCTTCCTCAAGGTCTTTTGATAATTCAGTATTACCATTGCAGCACTTATAGTGCCCAATCTCCATTTTAACTTCCTTTCAGAACAAGACTAAACTTTTCTAGATATGCATTTCTTTGTCACTTATTGCATGCAAATCATCACTGGAAATAACCTGAAACAAACCATGAAAACAACTTACACAGTAATAACAATATAATAAAAAATAATCATCTTTGAAACATTTAGTAACTCTGATCAATACAATGATCAACACAATAACCTGAATCCCAAAGGGTTTAGGGTGAAACATACTGTTCATCTCTTGATAGAGAATGGGCAGATTCAAAAGTATAATTTTTTTCTTTTTTTTTAATAACTTTTTATTGACAGACTCATGCCAGGGTAAATTTTTAAAACATTATCCCTTGCAGTCACTTATGTTCCAATTTTTCCCCTCCCTCCCCTCACCCCGTCCCCAAGATGGCAAGCAGTCCTATACATGTTAAATAGGTTACAGTATATCTTAGATACAATATATGTGTGCAGAACCAAAAAGTTCTCTTGTTGCTCAGGGAGAATTGGATTCAGAAGGTATAAATAACACGGGAAGAAAAACAAAAATGCAAGCAGTTTACATTCATTTCCAAGTGTTCTTTCTTTGAGTGTAGCTGCTTCTGACCATCCTTGATCAATTTAAACTGAGTTAGATCTTCTCTTTGTCGAAGAAATCCACTTTCATCAGGATACATCCTCATACAGTATCATAGTTGAGGTATATAATGATCCCCTGGTTCTGCTCATTTCACTCAGCATCAGTTCATGTAATTCTTGCCAATCCTCTTTGTATTCATCCTGCTGGTCATTTCTTACAGAACAATAATATTCCATAACATTCATATACCACAATTTACTCAACCATTCTCCAATTGATGGGCATCCATTCATTTTCCAGCTTCTAGCCACTACAAACAGGGCTGCCACAAACATTTTGGCCCATACAGGTCCCTTTCCCTTCTTTAGTATCTCTTTGGGGTATAAGCCCAGTAGAAACACTGCTGGATCAAAGGGTATGCACAGTTTGGTAACTTTTTAAGCATAGTTCCAAATTGCTCTCCAGAATGGCTGGATGTGTTCACAATTCCACCAACAATGTATCACTGTCCCTGTTTTCCCACATCCCCTCCAACATTCTGCGCTATCGTTCCCTGTCATTCTAGCCAATCAGACAGGTATATAGTGATATCACAGAGTTGTCTTACTTTGCATTTCTCTGATTAATAATGATTTGGAGCATATTTTCATATGTCTAGAAATACTTTTAATTTCTTCATCTGAGAATTGTCTGTTCATATTCTTTGATCATTTATCAATTGGAGATTGGCTTGATTTCTTATAAATTAGAGTCAATTCTCTATATATTTTGAAAATGAGACCTTTATCAGAACCTTTGACTGCAAAAAATGTTTTCCCAGTTTATTGTTTCCCTTCTAATGTTGCCTGCATTAGTTTTGTTTGTACAAAAACTTTTCAATTTGCTATAATCAAAATTTTCTATTTTGTAGTCAATAGTGATCTTTAGTTCTTCTTTGGTCATAAATTCCTTCCTCTTCCACAGGTCTAAGATGTAATTTATCCTATGCTTTTCCAATTTATTTATAATCTCATTCTTTATGCCAAGGTCATGACCCATTTTGACCTTATCTGGGTATGTGGTGTTAAGTGTGGGTCAATGCCTAGTTTCTGCCATAATAATTTCCAATTTTCCCAGCAATTTTTGTCATATAATGCATTCTTATCCCCAAAACTGGGGTCTTTTGGTTTGTCAAACACTCGATAATTAAAGTTATTGGCTGTTTTGTCCTTTGAACCAAACCTATTCTATTGATCAACTAGTTTATTTCTTAGCCAATACCAGATGATTTTAGTAACTGCTGCTTTATAATATAATTTTAGATCTGGTACAGCTAGGCCACCTTCATTTGATTTTTTTTAATTCCCTTGAAATTCTTGACCTTTTGTTTTTCCATATGAACTTTGTTGTTATTTTTTTCTAGGTCATCAAAACAGTTTTTGGGGAGTCTGATTGGTATAGCACTAAATAAATAGATTAGTTTAGGTAGTATTGTCATCTTTATTATATTTGTTTGCCCAATCCAAGAGCAATTATTATTATTTTCGATAAGACTTAATTTGTGTAGAAAGTGTTTTGAAGTTTTGCTCATAAAGTTTCTGATTTTCCCTTGGCAGATAGATTCCTAAATATTTTATATAATCAGTAGTTACTTTAAATGGAATTTCTCTTTGTAACTCTAACTGTTGGGTTTTGTTAGTGGTATATAAGAATGCTGATGACTTATGTGGGTTTATTTTATAACCAGCAACTTTGCTAAAGGTGTGGATTGTTTCTAATAACTTTTTAGTAGAATCTCTGGGGTTCTCTAAGTATACCATCATATCATCAGCAAAGAGTGATAATTTGGTTTCCTCATTGTCTATTCTTATTCCTTTAATCTCTTTCTCAACTCTTATTGCCAAAGCTAGCATTTCTAATACAATATTAAATAGTAACGGTAATAATGGGCAACCTTGTTTCACTCCTGATCTTATTGGGAATGGTTGCAGTTTGTCCCCATTACATATGATGCTATCTGCTGGTTTTAAATAGATGCTACTGATTATTGTAAGGAAAAGTCCATTTATTCCTATACTCTTAAGTGTTTTTTAATAGGAATGGATGTTGGATTTTATCAAATGTTTTTTCTGCATCTATTGAGATGATCATATGGTTTTTGTTACTTTGGTTATTAATATGCCAATTATACTGATCGTTTTCCTAATATTGAAGCAGCCCTGCATTCCTGGTATAAATCCTACTTGATCATGGTGTATTATCCTGGAGATGATTTTCTGTACTCTTTTTGCTAATATTTTATTTAAGATTTTAGCATCTTTAAGATGAGATTATTTAGTTTCCAATTACATTTTGGTCTATTTACACATAACTTTTTGTTGAATGTAGTTTTTATTGCATTGTCATTTGAAAAGAAAGCCTTTACTATTTCTTCCTTCCTGCATTTAAATTTGAGGTTTTTATGTCCTAATATATGGTCAGTTTTTGTGTAGGTTCCATGAACTGCTGAGAAGAAAGTATACTCCTTTATGTCACCGTTCAGTTTTCTCCAGAGATCTATCATACCTAATTTTTCTAATATTCTATTTACCTCTTTAATTTCTTTCTTATTTGTTTTGTTATTTGATTAATCTAAATCTGAGCGTGCAAGATTGAGATCTCCCACTATTATAGTTTTGCTGTCTATTTCTTCTTGCACCTCTCTTAACTTCTCTTTTAGGAAGTTAGATGCTATACCACTTGGTGCATACATGTTTAATACTGAAATTGCTTCATTGTCGATAGTATCTTTTAGCAAGATATAGTTTCCTTCCGTATCTCTTTTAATTAGATCAATTCCTCCTTTTGCTTTTTTGACTTCACCTGAAGCATAATAGATTCTGCTCCAGCCTTTTACCTTTACTCTGTATGTATCTCCCTGTTTTAAATGTGTTTCCTGTAAACAACATATTGTAGGGTTCTGACTTTTGATCCAGTCTGCTATCTGCCTCCTCTTTATGGGAGAGTTTATACCATTCACATTTACAGTTAAAATTATAATTCTTTATTTCCTGCCATCATAATATCCCCAGAGTATGCTTTTCTTTTTCTTTCCCTCCTTCCCCCCTTCCCTAAATTCATATCATTGTCTTTCCAAATGATCAGGAAATATATTCCTCATAAATAAAAGTTTAGAAGTCTAAGTAATTTTCTTCTCTAGAATTCCTCTAAACAAGCCTTTGTTTTTCTGTTATTTCTCATGAATTCTTCTGTTGATTATAATTCTTCCAACTATGAAATCTTGAGATATATACATTAATTATGAACTTAACATAGTTTTTTCTGCTTTGACTTATCATTACTGACAATTGTCAACTGTGATATTTTAGCTGATATATTGGCTGCTGTTCCTCTAAAACAATGACTGATATTTTCCCTTTTCCTGATGGTTTTCTAGTTAAAAGGTTCTCTTAAAAAGTTTTATGTAGTCTTCAAAGTAATGTGGGGTATTTAAGGAAATCCAGTGAGCTCCCATCACACTAGCATATAATCAGTGACCTTGTGGCATATATCCATGTCTACTTTCAAGATGAGAATATGGTAACATAGAATATCTTTCTATTTGTTCAAGATTGAACACTAAATGATAGAACTAATAAAATAATGTGTTATATGGAGATTGCCTAGCTCTTCTTAGTTTCCTCAACCAGTCTACTTTTATATCTAATAATGACATGAGATAGATTGGATGAAAAGTGTAAAGATATAATTTTAATTATTTAGGATATACTGCATACATAATGATATAATAATATATTCTCTGAAAATATAGATAATACTATATAGACTTTCACAAATATTCTGGGAAGTTAATGCAAATTTTGTCTGTTCAACAATGATGAGTTCAAAATTAGTCACATTATTTTTCACAGTGAAATTAAAAAGTGTTTAACTCCCATGATCAATTAGCAAGGAACAACTGCTGTTCTTCCCTTAGTATGGCTCAATGGGGGAAAAATATCAGGAGAAAGAATGCTGATTTAGTAAAAACAGGACTATGCATGGACTGGTCTATAAAATTACACGTTTTGGATTGCAGATATCAGGAAATTTTGCTTATAAGTTCTTACATAGGTTTAATACCTAATGTTTCTGAGAAATTTTTCAATTATAGTTGATGATGTCAGTAATATAATTAGGCTTACTATTCTTGGGTATGCAACATACAACCTATCAACCAAAAAGTGTGTAGGTTATGGCTGAGTTAGCATATTTTTCTAATTTGAGGCCTGGAAGTTGAAGGCAGAAAATGAGAATAGGAAGAAAAAAGAGCACTGAAATTGGGATCCTAGTAACTAACAGTATAATCTTTGGCAGGCTTCAATATTCACCTACTTTTTCCTTTCAAAAAGGTGGTAAATATATAATTTTTGAATCAGGAGTGAAAACAAAAACAGGATTCATGTCCAAATTTTGTTATTGGCCAACTATTTGAAATTGAACCTCAGTGATTGAATTTATAAAATATATGGGTTGATTCTTTAATACCCTATACATTTGTGGACATTTTATCATTATATAATTCTGTTATTTATAAAATAAATTTCATGCCTAGTATTCTATTGGATTTTTGCTTTAATCACATGATTTTATTTTAAGGACTACAAGAAAATTAAAAAAAAATCTTTATCTTTTTTTTCTTTTCACATGCTCTTTAAATCTTTTTAGAAGTTTTAAAAGAAAAGCTAAGACTATTTGATATTTCATATTTACCTTGGTACTTACCACAATCATTATAAGATGGCTCAATTATGTACCTCTACATATTTATATGTAGCTAGTATCTATTAAGTGTCAGAAGTGAATTAAAGAATATGCTTAACACTAATAAAGCTATGACAGTTTGTTTATTAGGAGAAGGGTACAATGAATGGTTATGTATTAAATCAGCCAGACAATTATTTCCTATATCCCATGATTCTTGACTCTAGTTTATATAGTAATAAGAATTTCCCTGAACAATTGACTAATTGAGAAACTACCCAGTTCAAGTCAGCTCAAGCTAGCCTACCTTAGGATGACCTAAAAGGTCACAGGGGAGGGATACGAGAGTTTATTTATCAATCAGCAGAAATCAATTCATAGGACCAAATAATAGTCTAATGAGTATCAAACACTGCAACATAATCATTCAGGAGAAATCATTAACATTTGACAATAGAATTGCCAAAACACTTTGGTCCTGAAAACATAAATGCTAAGGTAGAACAAAATCTTAGACTAATCCAATCAGTCAATAAGCATTTACTAAATATTTACTGCATACTGGGCACCATAAAAGGTCCTGGGGATACAAATACAAAGAAATTTTTAAAAATATATTCTTATTAGGAGCTTTTATTATAATGAGGAAAACAAGAAAGTTATTTATAGGAATATATTAAATATATATAAAGTGATTAAATCCAAAATCTTTTGTGTGGGAGGGCACATGATCTGGAAGGATTAAGAAAAACTTCAAATGGAAAGTTTTGCTTGAGCTATCCTTTGAAAGGATAGAAGGACTTTTTAAGGCAGACTTGAAAAAGGTGTATATTTCAGACATGGGAGTCAGTCGATATAAATGTAAAGAAATGGAGGACAGAGTATCACATGTAAGCCCAGGGTGTTTCTGATTCTACTAATCATAAAAAAAAATATTTTTCTGTATGAAACATTGTTCTATGTAACACTGAATAAGTCTAAGAGGAAAAGGTATTTTATTTCTGTATGATTAAAGAATTACAACTTGTGATTCTAATAATCATAAAATGCTTTCTGTGTGTCATCACTGCTCTGTATAACACTGAATAAAAATCTAATAGCCAAAAATATTTTACTTCTGTGTAAGTGATTAAAGAATTACACCTTGTGATGAAATTATATTCCTTAACACTAAGTTTACAACATTGGTTGATTATTTTTTTCAAAGATTTAATAAATAGGATATTTTTACCTGATAATGTATCTGTGTGAAGAATATTTTTAATGTATTAAAATTTTATCATGTCCTTGTGTTGATCAATTATTGTAATTATCTCCATTGAAGTATTTGACCCTTCTTTCATTATATGGATTTAGAGGGGGTGTACATGCATATATATGTGTGTGTGTGGTGAAACAGTTGTCTCTTGCACTTAAAAATGAAAATTTTTCCTTAAATTTCTTATAATACTTTATTTAACATTTTTTTTTTGTATTTTGATACCACTTTCCTTTGTATCATGGTTATTTACAGAGTTAACTCTCCTTTTTCACTGAAACCTTTACATTGTAATATTATACAAATAATCAAGTAGAGACTTTTATATGAGGATGAATGATCAGTTTGTCATTAATATTGAAATGTCAATGTCCTTAAATAATAAGTATATATAACTTTTTTGTCATTAACTCTTTGGGTAGGAAGTTTATGGGTTCTTTCTCAGAAAAATGTTTTTAAATGTGCAAAGGAAACTGGACAATCTTTCTGTTATGGGAGCCATCTGCCAGTGGCTGCTGAGGATTCAACTCAGACCAGCCAAATGGATCCTTTCATATGAGAGGATGATAATGATACAAGGAGACTGAGAGGCAGTTGCATTCTCTGACCTCTCTCCCCTTACTTCTTGCCTCTAATTTATTTCATTCCCAATCCACAAGCAACATCTGTGTGAGTGAAGGATGATTTGTAATTCCTTCAGGATTGTGATGATTCACAGCTGTGGGAGATTTTGGAAAACTGATCTGCCTCTTCACACTTAGGCATGGTCCTTAACAATTCCCTGTTTTTTGTTTTATGGGAACATTATTAATTTTCCCCCAACAGCATAGTCAGTAAGTTTGTCCAAATACTGTGAAATTGCTATTGGTTCTTAACATCTATCCACCTATCTATTTATTTCACTGGACTTGCAATTTCATTTGCGTCTGCAACTTCCAGTTAGGAGGACCCTTCCACCAATGATGAGTAGACATTACTCTATGACAAAGAGCCTTGGAGAGTCTCAAAAGAGCTCTAAGATGAGACATGATTTGCTGAGGATCATACAGACAGGCATATCTTAATTCTAATTCTACTTCACTACATATCTATCATATCTATCATATCATAGTTCAAATACTATACTATACTATAGTAAAATTCAAGATAGGAATTAATTTTTTCCAACTTTATCACTCATAGTTCTTTTTTATTTTAATCTTCTGAAAAGTATAATGATCATATGTTTGAACCCTTATCTTTCAGACATAGAAGTAGAAATGGGAGTTTGGATATATAAATTATGTCCAATACATTTCTAGTATAATAATGAGCTTCATTCTTTCTGGAAAGGCAAATAATTATTACAAGTATCAAGGTCCTCTTTCTTTTCTGTTCACTGCATCATCTTGATGAAGCCATGCTTTAGCTTTAGAAGGTTGGTTTTTTTTTTTTTCCCTGAGCAGATTTAGACTTTCTAGCTGATCTCATTTAGTAGGTGGGGGAGTGGAACTGACTTGTTAAATAGGTCTAGGAATGACAATATCAGAATCATTGGACTACCTGAAAACCATAATCAAAAGGAGGACCTGGATAGTATTTTACAAGAAATTGTCAAGGAAAATTGCCCTGGTGTTCTGGAAACAGAGGGCAAAATTGACATTGAAATAATCCACTTATCAGGAAAGAGATCCCAAAATAAAACCTCCAAGGAATATTGTAGCCAAATTATCAAGTCAACAACAACAAAACAGTAGGAACTGGCGTGAAAGAAATAAAAATTTTTAAAAAGACCTAATTAAAAGAGATAAGGCATGAAATTACATCATGCTAAAAAGGTAGCCTAAACAATGTAGTAATATCAACATTAAACATATAAGCACAAAGTGGTGTAGAATCTAAAGTCTTAAAGGAAAAGTTAACGGAGTTTCAGGTTTATGACCAAATAAGAGATAGAGAGCATTAGGAAATGTAAAATAGATAATTTTGATTATATTGGATTAAAAAGTTTTGAACCAACAAAATCAATGAATCAAGATTAGAAATAAAGCAAAATGTGGGAAACAAGCTTTGTAGGAAATATCTCTGATAAAGGCATCATTTTTAAAAATATAGAGAGCTGCATAAAATTTAACAGAATATTCTGTTAGGGAATAAGATTCCCTAACTGATAAATGGTCAAAAGATAGGAACAGACAGTTTTCAGACAAAGAAATTAAAGCTCTCTATATAGCAAAAAGTGCTCTAAACCACTTTTGATTAGTGTAATGCAAATTAAACCACTCTGAGATAATATCATACATCTATCAAGTTGGCTAACATGACAGAAAAAGAAAATAATAAATGTTGATGGGGTATATATAAAAAGTGGAACACTTTTGCACTGTTGGTGGAGTTGTGAACTGATCTAACCATCCTGAAGATCAATTTGGAATTATGTGCAAAAGGCAACTAAACAATGGTATTGATCCAGTAATTCCACTGCAAGCATTGTAATCCAAAGAAATCATTTAAAAAAGGAAAAATCCCATATCTGTAAAATATTTGTAGTAATCCTTTTCATGGTGGTAAAGAATTGGAAAATGAGGGGATGCCCATCACATGGTGAGTAGTATAAAATAAATTATTCTGCTATAAAAATAATAAGCAGATTTTTAGAAAAATCTGGAAAGATTTGTTTGAACGGATGCAAAGTGAAATGAAAAGCACCACCAATACATTTTATAGTATCAGGAACATTGTGTGATGACCAACTGTGGTTGACTCAGCATTTCACAGCAATGTAAAATTCTATAAGTAAAAATGGACTCAGGAAGGAAAATACTATGCAATTCAAATAAAGATCTAGTCAATTCTGAATGCATATAAAAATAATTTTTCATGTATTTTTTCATGTTTTTTTTTCCTTTTGATTTGTTTCTTCTTTCACAACTGTGACTAATATGGAAATACGTTTTACATGATGGCATGTGTATAAACTACATAAAATTACCTATCATTTTCATAAAAGGGGACAGGATGGAGGGAGCAAGAAATATTTGGAAGTCAAAATCTTCTAAAAAAGAATGCCAAATATTGTCTTGACATGTAACTGGAGGAAAAAATACTATTAAAAATATAACTTTTTGAACAGCTTCTTAGATTCATCACATACATGTTGAATATTGGAATGCTAATGATTGCAGGAGAAATGATCTTTCTTTTTTTATATAACTCTAGGGGTTAGGATAGTATCTGGTTTATGATAAGTGTTTAATAAATACCTATTGGTTGATTGCTCATTTGATCCTTGGACTGGATATCTTTCTTAGGTAGCTCAACTTATTTCTTTAGAGTCTGCACTCTCCCTGGCTTGTTAAGCACCTAATTCCTAGGAACATGAGATCTTCTCTATACCACCTGTGGAAGGGAGATGTGTCCCCTGAGATATCTTCCTCTTCTCTCTTCCCCTCACTGTTCCCCTCCCCTTTTCTTCTCTCGCCTCCTCTCCTCTTCTTTTCTCTCTTTTCCCCTCCTTTCCCTTCTTTTCCCCTTCTCTTCCCTCTCATCCTTTCCTTCCCTCTTTTTTTCTCTTTTCTTCCTTTCTATCATCACTGTTTCCCAATAAACTCTCCTTTCCCAATTCCATAAATCACCACATCATAACAAACAAATTTTTGGTTTTTACAATTCATTTAGAAATTCTGAAATTCCCCTTGTGTTTACATCTGGAAATTTTTCATCTTCACATGTTTTTTCTTCTTAAAAATTTTTAACCCCTATTACTAGTTTTGTATTTTTTTACATTTATTTTTACACATACACACACAAATACACAAATACCTTCAACCTGCTTATTTCATTCACCTTCTACTTAATGCTAATAACCCTTAATTAAATAAACATTCAAATGTTTTCTTTCTTTAAGAAGAAAAAAAAGAGATGTATGATAGATATGCTTATATACCTATAGCTGTAAATATCTATATATGTCTATATATATTATATATATATATATATGTATATACTATATATATATATATATATATATATATAGTATTTATGTCTATATATACATGTGCGTTTACATACGTATTTGTATGTGTATATATATATATATATATAATTGTGTATGTGTGTATATATATATATATATATATATATATATATTAAATTAGGTAGACATATAGATAGATTATTTAGTTAGTGGAGTAGTCTTAGATCAAAATCAATTTGTGTTCAAATCCTCCCCAGTAACAATGGCTAGATAAAATGCTTTGAGATGAATTTTAAAAACAAATACTATAATTAGTTTTTACATCGTACCTTTTTTTAGAGACAATGATTTTCATTTCATATGGAAATGTTGGTTCCTTCAGAGTAATTTCATGTTCTTTTTGGTTTAAAGCAACTTTCTCTTTGATTACTGAAACATGTCATTCTCTCTAACATGTAATACCAAATCAACATAGTTTTCTTTTCTTTTTTCCCTCTTTCTGAGAACAGTCAGCAGAAAATGTTCCAAAGTACCATGAGAACAAGGACATTGATCCCCAGTTGAAGCTTTATGTCACCTTCCCCTTGTCACTCTCAGCTGTAATTTAAGATATCAGCTCTAAATTATTTAACAGTTTATAAGTATAAATAATTCACCAGTCAACAAATAAAGTGACAGCCCATTAATCAGCCATGGAACATGTGCATTGGTGTCATGCTGTAGTCTCTGCCGGGGCTGAGTCCTGCTGAGGTCGACATGCTAGTAGCCGCTGATCTCTTTCCTTTCCGTTCATCAAATGTGAACCATCTAGCTTCTGAATGGAATTAATTTGTGCCCTAACAAAGAAAAATCTTTAAAAACTCTGAGAAGAGTTGGAAACAATATTTTTATGAGTATCTTTCTTGGATAGGGCTCTTTAACAAGGTGAAATTCAGGCCAGATTTATTGGAAGGGTAGTTATAAAGGGGAAAATTAAGTGATAATCATTTTATGAGAAAATTGTCATTCTTGGGAAATACTGAATTATATTTGTCACTCTTTTAAGATCATTATCCATTTTTATTTTGTGGTTTCTCACAACATTTTAACTTAACTTATTAACTCATTTACTGATAAATACCAGATGCCTTTAATAAATATATTTTGTGACATAAAAATATTAATTATTCCTATAAGGCTGAACATACTTTTTACCATCTCCTGAACTCATGTATTTATCTGATCATTCCTACAATAAAACACTTTCTTATGGATCTTAGATGGAATCTTTATAGAAAGTTCAGACTTTGTCTTCTAATTATCTTAGTTATTTTAACTATAAATTATAGTGGTTCAGGGAAGGTCAGGAATACAGGGATTAGTTATTGTGGTGTTGTTATTATTGTTGTTTTTAAGATAAGTATGATTTTAAAAAAAACATAAAACTTTCTTATGGGTTTTGGTGGTGGTGGTGGTGGCATTATTGTTTATTCTTTTAAGTGAAGGTTTAGTTTTTTCTTCATGTGAAACAGTTTTTGAGGGTGTTGGATTTAGTTTTTTAATTTTTAAAATTATGGAGATTTATATAATTCTTGTGATAGGGTCATTATAGACCCCATCATTCAAAAATACAGAAAAAGAAATGAAATGATTTATTAAGATATGTCTAATACAGTTATGATTTACAAAATTTATAAATAATTAATTCAAATACATAAAACTTAAGAAGCATTCCTAAATAGTTGTGCAGTCAAAGCCTATAAATATACAGTTAAAAATAATTGCCCACTACCTAATAGCCATATGGGGGTGGGGAATGTTCCGAACCATTAATAGAGAAATGCAAATTTAAAAAAAAATCCAGTTCTCCTCACATCAAGACAGTTGGGAATGATATTAAAAAAAACACACATACACACACACGATCACCTTTAGTATTAGTAAGAGTTGTAGGGATATAGTTCTACTAAGAGATACAGTGGATAGGATGCCAGATCTGGAATTAGGAAAAGTCATCTTCATGAGTCCAACTCTGCCTCAGACACTTAGTTGCTGTAAGACTCTAGGCAAATCATTTAACCCTATTTATCTTAGTTTCCTGATGCATACATCATCCATATATGTCTATGTATATAAAAACACATGCATAACAAATGTTTGTGGCAGCCCTCTTTGTAGTGGCTGGAAACTGAGTAGATGCACATCTTTTGGAGAATGGCTGAATAAATTGTGGTATATGAATATTATGGAATATTGTTTGATAAGAAATGACCAACAGGATGATTTCAGAAAGGCCTAGAGAGACTTACATGAACTGATGAAATGATGAAATGAGCAGGGCCAGGAGATCATTATATACTTCAACAACAACACTATATGATGACCAATTCTGATGAACCTGGCCATCCTCGGCAATGAGATGAACCAAACCAGTTCCAATGGAGCAATAATGAACTGAACCAGCTATGCCCAGTGAAAGAACTCTGGGAGATGACTAAGAACCATTACATTGAATTCCCAATCCCTATATTTTTGCCTGCCAGCATTTTGGATTTCCTTCACAGGCTAATTGTACAGTATTTCAGAGTCCAATTCTTTTTGTACAGCAAAATAACAGTTTGATCATGTATATTTATTGTGTATCTAATTTATGCTTTAATATATTTGACATCTACTGGTCATCCTGCCATCTAGGGGAGGGGGTAGGGGAAAGGAGGGGAAAAATTGGAACAAAAGGTTTGGCAATTGTCAATGCTGTAAAATTACCCATACATATAACTTGTGAATAAAAGGCTATTTAAAAAAACACATGCATATATCTATACACACAAATACATGCATGTTAGTACACATCTATACTTATTATAAACATATGAATGTATTGATAAACTGTTATTTCTTAAACCATTTCCCAATAAATATATCTTATACATATACACACTTATAAATATATATTTCACCTTTACCTTCTCACCAGTCATCTATTAAGAAACCTTTTAATCTTATGTATCTGTAGATAGAGGTAGGGAAATGAAGAGGGGACAAAACCAAGATTGTGGAGAATAGACAAGCCTTTCTGTTATCTTCTCTGACCTTCTCTCAAACCAGCAGCCGATCAAGCCTCTAAAATGGTTCTGGAGTCAAAGAATACAAAAATATTTGGAGTACAACACATTCCCAGAAGAAGATACCTTGGAAAAACTTCAGAACAAGTCTGTTTCAAATGGGCAGGGGGATAGTCTGCCAAGCTCAGATCACAGCACAGGGAGACTGGGGCTAGGAGGTGGAGTTTCTAATGAACCTGAGAATTTTCTGTGAGTCACCTTGGCTACTCTGTCCTGGTTACAAGCAGGTGGTTTGGTAGATGTGCTACAAAAGGCAAATTGTAAGTCACTGAGACCAGGAAGAATGCCAGACCTAGCTGCCATTATCCAGCACTGGAAATCAATCAGCAGAACTGCCTTAGGACAAATTAAAGCACCTATTGCTCTTTTGCATTGAACATAACTCGTCTTTAAAAATTGAATAAAAAACAAAAAGAACTCTCATCATAGACAGCTTTAAGGAGAAAGAAAAGAATAGATCTCAAATAGATAATGAAGCAATATCAACATTAAACACATATTTACCAAGTGGTACAGCATCCAAATTGCATTGAGATTTTAAGAGAGCTGCAAGAAGAAATAGACAGCAAAACTATAATAGTGGAGATCTCAATTTTGCTCTTTTAGAACTAGATAAATGAAAACACAAAATAAATAAGAAAGAAGTTAAAAAGGGAAAGAGAGTACTAGAAAAGTTTGGTATGATAGGTCTTTGGAGAAAATTGAATGTAGACAGAAAGGAGTCCACTTCTTCGTGGCAGTTCATGGAACCTATACAAAAACTGACCATATATTAGGACATAAAGACTTCAAAATCAAATGTGGATAGGCAGAAGGTATAAATGCACTTTTTTAAGATCACAATGCAATAAAAACTACATTCAATAAAAGGCCATGGGAAAATGGATCAAAAAGTAATAGGAAACTAAAAAATCCAATCCTAAAGAATGAGTGAATGAAATAGCAAATCATATATACAATTAATAATTTCATCCAAGACAATGACAACAATAAGTCAACATACCAAAATTTATGGGATTCAGCCAAAGTGGTAATAAGGTGAAATTTTATATCTCCAGATGCTTACTTGCATAAAATAGAGAAAAAGAGAAGATCAATGAATTGGGCTTGCAATGAAAAAAAAAAAAAAACTAAAAAAACGAGCAAGTTAAAAAACCACAATCAAATAGCAAACTTGAAATTCTAAAAATAAAAGGAGAGATTAATAAAATTGAAAGTAAAAAATAAAACTATTGAATTAATAAATAAAGCTAAAACTTGGCTTTATGAAAAAAAAACCCAGCAAAATAGATAAACCTTTGCTTAATTTAATTAGAAAAAGGAAAGAGGAAAATCAAATTTTCAGTCTATAAATGAAAAAGAAGAACTTTTCCCCAATGAAGAGGAAATTAGAACAATAATTAGGAGTTACTTTGCTCATCTTTTACCAATAAATTCGATAATCTAAGTGAAATGGAGGAATACCTACAAAAAATGTACATTGCCCAGATTAATAGAAGAAGAAATAAATTACTTAAATATTTCCGTTTTAGAAAAAGAAAAAAAAAGCAAGCTATTAATTAACTTCCAAAGAAAAAGTCCCCAGGATCATATGGATTTACATATGAATTATACCAAACATTTAAAGAATAATTAACTCCAATACTATATAAACTATTTGAAAATATAGGGAAAGGATCAAATTCCTTTTATGATACAGACATACTACTGATACTTAAACCAGGTAGGATGAAAGCAGAGAAAGAAAATTATAGACCAATCTCCCTAATGAATATTGGTACAAAAATATTAAGAAAAATATTAGCAAAGAGATTACAGAAAATCATTCCCAGGATAAGACAGCATGACCAAGTATAATTTATACCAGAAATGCAGGGGTAGTTCAGTATTAGGAAAACTATTAATATGATTGACCATATCAATAACCAAATTAGCAAAAACCATATAATCATCTCAATAGATGCAGAAAAAGCATTTGACAAAAATCCAACATCCATTCCTATTAAAAACACTTGAGAATACAGGAATAAATGGACTTTTCCCTAAAATACTCAGTAGCATCTATTTAAAACCATAAATGAGCATCATATGTAATGGGGATAAACTGGAACCATTTGCAATAAGATCAGTAATGAAATAAGTTTGTCCACTATCACCATTACTATTCAGTATTGAATTAGAAATGCTAGCTTTGGCAATAAGAGATGAAAAAGACATTAAAGGAATTAGAATAGGTAAAGAGGAAACCAAATTATCACTCTTTGTAGATGATATAATAGTATATTTAGAGAACCCCAGAGATTATGCTAAAAACTATTAGAAATAATCCACAACTTTAGCAAAGTTGCAGGATACAAAATAAATCCATATAAATCATCAATATTTTTATACTTCACTAACAACATCCAACAGCAAGGGATACAAAGAGAAAATCCATTTAAAGTAACTGCCAATAGTATAAAATATTTGGGAATCTATCTGTCAAGGGAAAGTCACGAACTATATGAGCAAAACTACAAAATATTTTCCACACAAATAAAGTCAGATCTAAATAATTGGAAAAAATATCAAGTGTTCTAGGATAGGTTGAGCAAAAATAATAAATATGACAGTACTACCTAAACTAATCTATTTTATGAACAGCAGTCATCAAAACTATTTGGTACTGGCTAAGAAATAGACTAGTGGATCAGTGGAATAGATTAGATTCACAACACAGTATAATCACTTACTCTAATAATCTAGTGTTTGACAAACCCTAAGACTCTAGCTTTTGGGATAAAAATTCACTATTTGACAAAAACTGCTTGTCAAATTGGAAGCTAGTATGGCAGAAAGTAGGCATTGACCCACACGTAACACTAAATATTAAAATAAGTTTAAAATGAATTAATGTTTTAGACATAAAGAATATTATAAACAAATTTGAAGAACTTAATATAGTTTACCTCTCTGATCTGTAGAGGGGGAAAAAATTTGTGAGCAAATAGGAAGTAGAGATCATTATTGATCACAAAATAAATGATTTTGATTATATTAAGTTAAAAAGTTTTTGTACAAACAAAGCCAATGCAGACAAGATTAGAGGGGAAACAATAAACTGAGAAAACATTTTTACATTCAAAGGTTCTGAAAAAGGCCTCATTTCTAGCATACATAAAGAATTAACTGATATTTTAAGAATTCAAGCTATTCTCTAGTTGATAAATGGTCAGAAAATGTGAATACAATTTTCAGATGAGGAATTAAAATTATTTCTAGTAATATGAAAAGATGGTCCAAATCACTATTGATAAGAGAAACTGATATATATCCAACTATTTAGATTTTGTTGGATTAAAAACACAAGTAAACATTCCATATTAGTAAAGGGCTATAATTATTTAGAGAATAAGCATGAAAAAAACTGCCAGTCAATTTCCCCAGAAGGAAAATGTTAGAAGGACAGGAAACCTTATTAAAACTAACCACAAATTTCTGGAGATGAAGATTTGACAGAATGAGAAAAATTCCATTACTAATAATGAGGATTCTTTTAATGTAGTGTGAGTGACAAGGCTGTGAGAAGGGGAGCCCCCCACAATTCTTTTTAGTGGGGAGACAGAGAGGACCTCATCTTCAGTCTGAATATGTCTTTCTATAGCTTTCAATTTTGACCAATTTCTCTTGCTACTCTATTGCTAAATTAAATGGATTTTTTTCATGTATCTGCTCAAGGAGGACAAGTTCTTTCAAAATTTTTTAATTTTTGAAATTTCTATTCCCCCCTGTCTTAGTTTTGATTCTGATACATGGAATAAATTCAATGGGACCAAGTTTGCCACCCCAAATTTGGGGAAGTTTCTCTTAATAAGAGATCTAGTCTTATACCCCGTGAGTGGCCTTCTCCATATTTCCTTCAGTATGCTTTGTTTAGAATAAATGTTTATGCTGCCTCTCTTGGCCTTTTTACACATTGTCCTTGTTTACTATTCATTCAGCAAACATTTAGTTACTAGCTGCTATATTTCAGCCATGGACAGATGCAAAGGCATACGAGAAATAATTCTTGTACTGCAGAAGCACACATTCTATTTAGGTTGCAAGCAACAATTAACGAATAGCTCCATAACTTAAGAATTCCGCTGTTACTTCATAGTGCCAAACAGAAATGATGGGAAGGGAACATGAATGATTATAGAATCCTGGTATTATTAAAGTAGTTCTAATAGTCTTTCAGAAGGACCTATTATATTCTTTGTAGATACATACAAATGGCCTCTCAGGCATATCTGCCAACCTGTATGCAGTTTAACCACACACAAAATATGACCTTCTGATTTATATTACTTAATTAAACTTGTCCTTTAAATAATGAAATTTATATGAATTTAGGACAGAAGGTGACTTTTTTTTTTCCTTTTGATAAGTTTTGGATTAAAAAAAATCTTCCAGATTCATTTAGTGAGAGAAAAAGTTAGATTTAGAGTCAGGAAACCAATATTTGAATTGTGGCTCATATACCATCTAGTTATATGACCACAAGTAAGACAAGTAAGAATCTTTATAAACTTTATTTTCCTCATCTGTAAATATTTGTGCTATTTATCCAGAAGTAGCCTAGTAGATAGAAATCAGGAAGACTTAAATTCAAATTTGATATTTATTACTTAACTAGCTAATATTATGAGACAAGTAACTAAATTTCTTTTTCCCTCAAGTTCCTCAACTGTAAAATGAGGATAAAATGGCGTATCTGCCTTGCAGGTTTGTTATGTGTATAACACAATATTTTTAAACAAAAAAAAAAATTGAGAACATTGTAAATTTTACAGGCCTCCATGAAGATGCCATTCATGAATGGACAAGCAACATTAGACTGAATAATTGTCTAATGTTTGCTTCACTGAAGTCTGTTTTGGATGTCTCATCTCGACACAGAGGTGACCCTAGACTCATAGAGACTGTGCATTTGAAGCATGCTCACTCACTATTCTTAAAAATCCAGAAGAATATCCATTGTAGATGGACATAGTGAGAGTCTGTATGTTATGTTGTTTGAAGAATAGTTCTTTTAAATCTCAGTTGACTCATGAACAGAAGCAGAATAGCAGATACCAAAGTCTGCATGTAGAGTGATGTTTTTCATTGTTATGTTTGGCAGAATAACTTACAATATGCACTTGGCTTCAAATTTTGGCTCTTCAACTTGGTACTTGGGTAGCATTATACAATTCACCTCACCTCTTTGAATCTCAGTTTCCTCTGCCATAAAATTCAGTGGTCAAATGAAATGACCTTAAATATTCTTTTTTCTCTAGATCCATGTTTTTATAATCATAAACATATAGATATGCTGATATTTAATGATGGATCTTGAAATTTTGAAAAATCAAAAGGTTTTAAGCATTATAATAATTCATATTTACTTAATATTTTAAAGTTTCGCACAACTTTTCACAGGACAACTCTATGAGACAAGTATATATCCAAAATTTTATAAATCTATGACTTTAGTAATGTCCCTCTTTCCAATCAGATCCATCTTATCCTATATGATTTTTGTTGTCTGCCAGAGCATCATAAAACATCATTTTTACAGATTTTAGGGGGGTTCAGAGTGTTCAAGGAGTAGTAGCATCTCTACTGCTTTATTCATTTATGAGTTAAGGGAATGGGTACTCAAAGAATGTGAAGATTTTGCCAAGGGAAACTATATGAGTAAAACTACAAAACACTTTCCACACAAATAAAGTCAGATCTAACCAATTGGAAAAACATTAAATGCTCTTGGATAGGGCAAGCAAATATAATAAAAATGACAATACTACCTAAACTCATCAATTTATTTAGCACTATACCGATCATAGTCCCGAAAAACTATTTTAATGACCCAGAAAAATAACAACAAAGAACATATTGAAAAACAAAAGGTCAAGAATTTCAAGGAAATTAATGAAAAAAAAATCAAATGAAGGTGGCCTAGTTGTATCAGATCATAAATTGTATTATAAAGCAGAGGTTACCAAAATCATTTGGTATTGGCTAAGAAATAGACTAGTTGATCAGTGGAATAAGTTAGGTTCAAAAGACAAAACAGCGAATAACTTTAATAATCTAGTGTTTGACAAACCTAAAGACCCCAACTTTTGGGATAAAAAGTCACTGTTTAACAAAAATTGCTGGGAAAATTGGAAATTAGTATGGCAGAAACTAGGCATTGACTGACACTTAACACCGTACACCAAGATAAGGTCAAAATTGGTTCATGACCTGGGCATAAAGAATAAAATTATAAATAAATTAGAAGAACATAGGATAGTTTACCTCTCAGATCTATGGAAGAAGAAGGAATTTATGACCAAAGAACTAGAGATCATTACTGATCACAAAATAGACAATTTTGATTATATCAAATTGAAAAGTTTTTGTACAAACAAAACTAATGCAGACAAGATTAGAAGGAAAGCAATAAACTAGGAAAACATTTTTACAGTCAAAGGTTCTGATAAAGGCCTCATTTCCAAACTATGTAAAGAACTGACTCTAATTTATAAGAAATCAAGATATTCTCCGATTGATATATGGTCAAAGGGTATGAACAGACAGTTCTCAGATGAAGAAATTGAAACTATTTCTAGCCATATGAAAAGATGCTCCAAGTCATTATTAATCAGAGAAATGCAAATTAAGACAACTCTGAGATACCACTATACACCTGTCAAATTGGCTAGAATGACAAGGAAAGATAATGCGGAATGTTGGAGGGAATGTGGGAAAATTGGGACACTGATATATTGTTGATGGAATTGTGAATACATCCAGCCCTTCTGGAGAGCAATTTGGAACTATGCTCAAAAAGTTATCAAACTGTGCATACCATTTGATCCAGCAATGTTACTATTGGGCTTATATCCCAAAGAGATTTTAAAGAAGGGAATGGGACCTGTATGTGCAAGAATGTTTGTGGCAGCCCTCTTTGTAGTGACCAGAACCTGGAACCTGAGTGGATGCCCATCAATTGTAGAATGCCTGAATAAATTGTGGTATATGTATTCATATATGTAAAATTATTGTTCTGTAAGAAATGACCAGCAAGATAATTTCAGAAAGGGCTAGAGAGACTTACGTGAACTAATGCTGAGTGAAATGAGCAGGAACAGAAGATCATTATATACTTCAACAACAATACTATATGATGATTGATTCTGATGGATGTGGCCCTCTTCAACAATGAGATGGACCAAATCAGTTCCAATAGAGCAGTAATGAATTGAACCAGCTACATTCACCAAAAGACCTCTGGGAGATGACTATGAACCATTACATAGAATTACCAATCCCTCTATTTTCGTCCACCTGCATTTTTGATTTCCTTCCCAGGCAAATTGTACACTATTTCAAAGTCCGATTCTTTTTGTACAGCAAAATAACTGTTTGGACATGTACACATATATTGTATTTAACTTATACTTTAACATATTTTACATGTATTGGTCAATCTGCTATCTGGGGGAAGGGATGAGGGGAAGGAAGGGAAAAGTTGGAATAAAAGATTTTGCAATTTTCAATGCTGAAAAATTACCCATGCATATACCTTGTAAATAAAAAGAATATGAAGACTTCTCTAACAGACTCATCAAATGTGAACACGATTTCAATGTGAGGCCATGAAAATGGTTGAAACAGGTGCAGCAACATATATTGTATCTAGGATATACTGTAATTTATTTAACATGTATAGGACTGCTTGCCATCTAGGGGAGGGGGTGGAGGGTGGGAGGGAAAAATCGGAACAGAAGTGAGTGGAAGGGATAATGTCGTAAAAAAATTACCCTGGCATGGATTCTGTCAATTAAAAAGTTACTATAATAATAAAAGAAAGAAAGAAAAAAAAGAAGCAGGTGCAGCAACTGTTATAGATTTATCCAACTTTCTGAAATCATACTGCTGGTCATTTTTATAGAAAAATAATATTCCATAACATTCATATACCACAATTTATTTCACCATTCTGTAATTGATGGGCATCCATAAAATTTCCAGTTTCTAGCCACTACAAAAAGGGCTGCCACAAACATTCTTGCACATACGGGTCCCTTTCCCTTCTTTAAGATCTCTTTGGGATATAAGCCCAGTAGTAACACTGCTGGATCAAAGGATATGCACAGGTTGATAACTTTTTGAGCATAGTTCCAAATTACTGTTCACAATGGTTGAATCCATTCACAATTCCACCATCCAATGCATCACTGTCCCAGTTTTCCCACATCCCCTGCAACATTAGTCATTATCTTTTCATGTAATATTAGCCAATCTGAGAGGTATGTAGTGATATCTCAGAGTTGTCTTAATTTGCATTTTTCTGATCAATAATGATTTGGAGCATCTCTTCATATGGCTAGAAATAGTTTCAATTTCTTCATCTGAGAATTGTCTGTTCATATCCTTTGACCATTTATCAATTGGAGAATGGCTTGATTTCTTATAAATTTGAGTCAATTTTCTATAATTTTGGAAATGAGGCCTTTATCAGAATCTTTGACTATAAAAATGTTTTCCCAGTTTATTTCTTTCCTTCTAATCTTGTCTGAATTAGTTTTGTCTGTAACAAAAAACTTCTTAACTTAATAAAATAATTTTAACTTAATAAAAAAAATTAATAAGAATTAAGAATATTAAGAAATAGAAAATATTTCTATTTTGTGATCAATAATAATCTCTTTTTTGGTCAAAAATTCCTTCCTCTTCCACAGGTATGAGGGGAAAATTATCCTATGTTCTAATTAGTTTATAATGTCATTCTTTATGAATAAATCATGAACTCATTTTGACTTTTTCTTGGTGTACCGCGTTAAGCGTGGGTCATTGCCTAGTTTCTGCCATACTAGTTTCCAATTTACCTAGCAGTTTTTGTCAGATAGTGAATTCTTATCCAAAAAGCTGAGCTCTTTGGTTTTATTATTGACTATATTATCCTGTGAATCTAACCTCTTCCCCTGATCAACTACTCTGTTTCTTAGCCAATACTAAATGTTTTTGGTGACCACTACTTTATAATATAGTTTTATGTCTGGTACAGCTAGGCCACCTTCATTTGATTTTTTTTCCCCATTCGTTCCCTTGAAATTCTTGAACTTTTGTTCTTCCAGGTGAATTTTGTTGTTGTTTTTTCTAGGTCAGTAAAATAATTTCTTGGGAGTTTGATTAGGAGAGCACTAAAAAAAATAGATTAGTTTAAGTAGTATTGTCATCTTTATTATATTTGCTTGACCTATCCAAGAGCCCTTAATAGTTTTCCAATTGGTTAGATCTGACTTTATTTATGTAGTAAGTGTTTTGTAGTTTTGCTCATGTAGTTCCTTGACTTTCCCTTGGCAGATATATTCCCAAATATTTTATGTTATTGGCAGTTACTTTAAAAGGATTTTCTCTTTCTTTCTCTTGCTGTTGGATTTTTGTTAATGGTGTATAAAAATGCAGATAATTTATGTGGATTTATTTTGTATCCTGCAATTTTGCTAAACTTGTGGATTATTTCTAATAGCTTTTTAGTAGATTCTCCTGAGTTTTCCTTTAATTTCTTTTTCATCTCTTATTGTCAAAGCTAGCATTTCTAACACAATATGATAGTGGACAATATTATTTCACTCATGATTTTATTGGGAATGGTTCTTGTTTAAACCTATTGCATATGGTTTACTGATGATAATTGATAGTTTTAAATAGATGCTACTGACTATTTTAAGGAAAAATCCATTTATTCCTATACTCTCTAGTGTTTTTAAAAGGAATGGGTGTTGGATTTTATCAAATGCTTTTTCTGCATCAATTGAGATGATCATATGGTTTTTGTTAATTTGGTTATTGATATAGTCAATTATGCTAATCGTTTTCCTAATTAACATTGAACCAGGCCTGCATTCCTCTTATAAACTCTACTTGGTCACAGTGTATTATACTGGAATGGTTTTCTGCAATCTTTTTACTAATATTTTATTTAAGATGTTTGCATCAATATTTATTAAGGAGATTTATCTATGATTTTCTTTCTTGGTTTTTGTCCTACTTGGTTTGGGTATTAGTACCATGTCTGTGTAATAAAAAAGAATTTGGTAGGACTTTTTCATTCCCTGTTTTTTCAAATAGTTTGTATGATATTGGACTTAACTGTTCTTTAAATGTTTGATAGAATTCACCTGGTGATATTTTCCTAAGGAATTGATTCCTAGGTTGTTCTATTTCTTTTTCTAAAATGGGACTGTTTAAGCAATTTACTTCTTCCTCTGTTAACCTGGCAAGCTATATTTTTGAAGGTATTGTCCATTTCACTTAGGTTATCAAATTTGTTGGCATAAAGGTGGGCAAAGTAACTACTAATTATTGCTCTAATTTCCTTTCAATAGTAGAACGTTCTCCCTTTTCATTTTTAAGACTAACAATTTTATTTTTCTCTTTAATTTTCTAATCACAGTTATCAAAGATTTATTTATTTTGTTGTTTTTTTCATAAAACCAACTTTATTTTTTTAATTCAATAGTTTTTTTTTCTATTTTCAATTTTGTTAATCTCTCCTTTTATTTTTAGAATTTCAAGTTTAGCATTTGATTGGGGGTTTTTAATTTGCTCTTTTTCTAGCTTTTTTAGATGCAAGCCTAATTCATTGATCATCTCTTTCTCTATTTTATGTAAATAAACCTCTAGAAATATAAAATTTCCCATTTTTACTGCTTTGGCTGAATCCCACAAATTTTGGTATGTTGCCTCACTATTGTCATTCTTTTGGGTGAAAGTATTAATTGTGTCTTTGATTTGCTCTTTCACCCATTCATTCTTTACCATGAGATTATTTGATTTCCAATTACTTCTTAGTCTATGTTCCCCTGGCTTTTTATTGAATGTAGTTTTATTGCATCATTATCTGAAAAGGATGCATTTAGTATTTCTGCCTTTTGAATTTGGTATCTTTATGTTCTAATATATGGTCAATTTTTGTATAGGTTCCATGAACTGGTGAGAAGAATTCTACTTCTTTCTGTCTCCATTCCGTTTTTTTTCCAAAGATCTATCATACCTAACTTTTCTAGTGTTCTGGTTACCTCTTTAACTTCTTTCTTATTTATTTTGTGGTTTGATTTATCTACTTCTGAGAGTGCAAGGTTGAGATCTCCCACTACTATAGTTATCATGGACCAGAATTCTGAAATTAGGATTCTTATAAGGTACTAAGTCAGTGGAATTGATAGAGATGATAGTTATCTAATTTAGTATGGTTCAGGATGATTGATTTAATCCTACAAGGAGATGTTATGGGTCAGAACTTGAAACAAGGTACTAAGTGGAATTGAGGATACAATGGTTAAATTTAGCTTAGCATTGATTTAATCCTACAACAAATAATGGTTTCCTAGTGATGTAATGATTGGTTTGCAGTGTGGAGCATATAAACTAGCAGCCTTGGCCAGGGAGATTCAGAGACATTTGGAGAGAAGGCAAAGGACTATTGGCAGGAGCTTAACTCTCAGAACCAAGGGGAGAAATTCAATTTGAATTTCATTTTCTGTGACTTGCCTGGACTCCTACACTCCCCGTACTAAGACCAAGTCCAGACTAAAAGGTTCTCCAGAAAGTTACCTAGCACCAGGAAAGAGATAATAAAGGATGTGGACTATAAGAAAGGTAACTGGGCCTTAGGAAAAAAGACAAGACTTTGAAAGAAATAATAAAGAATTTGGACTTTAACACTTGGCTACACTTGTGGTGATTACTGAACTGAAACAAAGGCTGCTCCCAGAGACCTCCAGGAAACAGAAATAGAGAACATTAAAATAGTTTTACTGTCTATTTCTTCTTACAGCTCTCTTAAACCCTCCCTTTAGGAATTTGGATGCTATACCACTTGAGACATATATGTATAATATTGATATTGCTTCATTATCTATGCAAACCTTTAGCAAGATATAGTTTCCTTCCTTATCTCTTTTAATTAGATCAGTTTTTGCTTTTGTTAAATAATGGCTATGCCAGGTTTTTTTTTTTTTTTTTTACTTCACATGAAGCATAGTATATTGCGCTCTGGCCTTTTATCTTTATTCTGTATGTTTCACCCTGCTTTAAGTGTGTTTCCTATAAACAACATATTGTAGGATTATGACTTTTAATCCAGTCTGCTATCCACCTACACGCCTCCACTTTATGGGAGAATTCCCCCCATTCACACTTACAGTTAACACTTCTAATTGTGTATTTTCTGCCATCTTATTCTCCCCAGATTATGTTTCTCTTTCCTTTCCCTCTTACCCCCTCCCCAGTATTAAACTTATGGGAACCACTTAAAATCCCTCTCTCCCCCTTAGAGGAGGACCCTTAGAGTCACTAACCCCTTCTTAAACCTTTCCCCTACTATTTCTGTATTCCCTTCTATTTAAACTATTCTTTTCTTTTTATTGGTCTGATAGTTCTCAAATTTAGCCACAATATTTCTTGGAGTTTTGATTTTGGGATCTCTTTCAGCAGGTGTTTGATGAATTCTTTCAATGGCTATTTTACTTCTGATTCTATGACATCTGGATCCAGTACTGGGTGAGTGTGGCCAGGCCCTGTGAGACTCTTCCATTTTGGGGCACACTCTTTACCCTCTGTGTTTATAGTGGAAGTTTTATAACTACTCTGCTGATCTACTAGATTTTAACCAAACCATAGTAGCCAACACTGCAGTAGAGTCCTCCCTGCAGATTCTCCGACCTATGGAAATTGCACCTTGCCCCTATTCTGCTCAGTGTATGATGGCTTCCATGCTCTGCCTGCCTCTCTGCCTGTGCCTCCTCCAGTGCCACATGTGATCAAAACAGACCTTTTCTGGCAATCTTTGAGATTATGTTCTGGTGGTAATGTGTTGTACTCAAAATATTTGTGGGTTCTGACAGTCCAGCACTAATTCAGCAGCTGTATTTTGTAAATATTTTGTGGGTAGCAGGGGAACTCAAAAAGAAGTGCATATTCTCAACATCTTGGCTCCAACCCTCTGTTTTTTTGTTTTTCTTATTTTAGAATGGATCTATACTCTTAGGTTTCAGAAAGTAGCCTAGAGAAGTTATACAGTTAACATTATGAAACCTACAATTCTTTTTTTAATTAAAGTTTTACTTTTATTTTTCAAAATATATTCATGGATTCTTCAACATTAACCCTTGCAAAACTTTTTGTTCTGATTTTTCCTCCCTTTCCCCCACCCCCATCCCTAGATGAGAAATAATCCAACATATGTTAAACATGGTAGAAATATATGTTAAATCCAGTATATGCATACATATTTATACAACTATCTTGCTGAACAAGAAAAACCAAATCAAACAGGAAAAAATGAAAAAGAAAATATAATGCAAGCAAACAACAAAAAGATTGAAAATGCTATGTTGTTAACCACAGTCAGTTCCTGTAGTTGTCTGTCTAGGTATAGATGGCTCTCTTCATCACCATGATCATTGTTGAAGAGAACCACATCCATCAGAATTGACATTTTATAATCCTTATTGCCCTGTATGGTGATCTCCTGATTCTGCTCATCTCACTCAGCATCAGTTCAAGTGAAAATCTCCAGGCTTCTCTGCAATCATCTTGCTGATCATTTCGTACAGAACAATAATATTGCATAATATTCATATACAATAACTTATTCATCCATTCTATAAATCATGGGTATCCACTTAGTTTCCAGTTTCTTGCTACTACAAAAAGGGCTGCCAACACATTTTTGTACATGTGGATCCCTTTCTCTTCTTAATCTCTTTGGGATATAAGCCCAGTAGAAACATTGCTGGGTCAAATGGAATGCACAATTTCATAACTTTTTGGGTATAGCTGCAAATTGCTCTCCAGAATGGTTGGATCCATTCACAATTCTACCAACAATGTATTAATGTTCCAGTTTTCCCACATGCTCTCCAATATTCATCATTATCTATTCCTGTCATTTCAGTCAATAATAGAGGGATGTTGTGATATCTTAAAATTATCTTAATTTGCATTTCTCTGATCAATATTGACTTAAAGCACCTTTTCATATGACTACAAATAGTTTCAATTTCTTCATCTGAAAATTGTCTGTGCATATCCTTTGACCATTTATAAATTGAATAATAGCTTGAATTCTTATAAGTTTGAGTCAATTCTCTATATACTTTAGAAATAAGGCCTTTATCAGAATCCTTGAATGTAAAAATGTTTTCCCAGTTTATTTCTTCCCTTCTAATTTTGTCTGCGTTAGTTTTGTTTGTACAAAATATTTTTTTAATTTAATGTAATCCATATTATCTAATTTTTTGATCAATAATGATCTCTAGTTCTTCTTTGGTGACAAATCCTTTCCTCCTCCACAGATCTGTGAGGTAAATTATTCTATGTTCTTCTAATTTGTTTATAATATTATTCTTTGTGTCTTTGTGTCATGAACAACCTTTTCTTGGTATATGATGTTAGGTTTATGTAAATGCTTAGTTTCTGCCATTCTAGTTTCCAATTTTCCAGGATTTGTTGTCAAATAGTGAATTCTTATTCCAAAAGCTGGGGTCTTTGGCCTTCTCAAACACTAGATTACTATATTTGCATATTACTATAATATACAATATATCATTGACTATTTTGTCCTGTGAACATAACCTATTCCATTGATTGACTGCTCTATTTCTTAGCCACTACTAAATGGTTTTGATGATCACTGCTTTATAATATAATTTTAGATCTGATACAGTTAGGCCATCTTCATTTGCATTTTTTTTCATGAATTCCCTTGAATTTCTTGACCTTTTGTTCTTCCAGTTGAACTTTGCTATTATTTTTTCTAGATCTGTAAAATAATTTCTTGGGAGTTTCATTGGTATAGCACTGTATAATTTAGGGAGTATTGTCATTTTTATTATATTCTCCTGTCCTACCCAAGAGCATTTGTTATTTTTCCAGTTGTTTAGATATGACTTGATTTGTATAGAAAGTGTTTTGCAGTTATATGTATATATATATATATATATATATATATATATATATATATATTTTTTTTTTTTTTTCTGACTGCCTTGGCAGATAGACTCACAAATAGTTTATATTATCAACAGTTATTTGAAATGTAATTACTCTTTGTATCTCTTGTTGCTGGACTTTTTAATATTTAAAAATGCTGATAATTTCTATGGATTTATCTTGTATCCTGCAATTTTGCTAAAGTTGTGGATTATTTCTAATAGCTTTTTAGTAGATTCTCTTGGGTTCTCTAAGTATACCATCATATCATCTTCAAAGAATGATAATTTGGTTTTCTCATTACCTACTCTAATTCCTTTAATCTCTTTTTCTTCTCTTATTGCAACATTTTAGTACAATACTGAATAGTCATGATTATAGTGGGCAACCTTGCTTCACTCTTGAACTTATTAGGAATAGTTCTAGTTTGTCTCCATTACATATGATGCTTTCTGATGATTTAAATAGATGCTATTAATCATTTTAAGGAAAGCTCGATTTATTCCGGTACTCTCTAGTGTATCAAGTGGTAACATTTCAAATACAATATTGAATAGAATTAGTGATAATGGAAAAACTTGTTTAATTTGTATATCCACTAGTATTACTATATATATATATATATATATATATATATATATATATAGTGCTCTGCAAATGTAAAAGGGCCAAATGAATATTAACTGATATTAGCACCTTCATTGATGTTTCATCACAGCTTAGAGTCTCAATATGAGTTTTCAAAGGCTATCTTAATAAAATATAAGAATCCTGATGCATTGTGTTTGGCAGATAAGGACCAACCTACCTTTGATCAGAAGAGTTTGTTGGCAGTAGCACTGCACCAGATAATGGGTACTTTTAGCATAACTTTTGAGATATATAGGGACTGTCATCCATGTAGCTAAGTATCCTTCACTGTCCAAACTGACAAAACTATAAACCTTTTTTAAGTGATGAAGAAATATTTAAACATTCTCAATTCTTGTAAGTGAAAATATTGAAGAAAATGAGTAGTTCTTTCTTCAGATTGTTTCCTCATCATTTCTAGTTCCTTTTCATAGAAAGGTCATCACTTTTGGTTTGACATTTAATCCTAATTTATGATATAATCAGCAAATTCATGTCAACTGGAAGTAGAGTTGGAGGTAGGAGTAGATTATCTTAAGAAGGTAAAGGAAAGAGAGTAACTTTAGTCTAAATAAACAACAAAATAGATAAATAGAATAAATTCTAATGGAAAAACTATCTATGAACAAAAATGATATGCCCCACTTTTCCATGTGAACTCCGAGTTTGAATTCTTCCCCCCCCCTTCATTGGGATTTTTTTTTCTTTTGCATAGTTATTTTATTCGGCTGTGGAATAAATTGCAATGTTTTACAAATTGAGATGTTAAATTTTGGGTTATATTTATGTACAATCTTATCTATTTAGCTCATGTTATCATCAGAAGTATTCCTTAGTTATTTTTCCACATTATCATGCTAGATATCATTGCTATAAAAGCAAAGTGATAAATTTTGCCCAGAACTGAAGTTGAGGCTTATTTCAATAGTGGAATGCTCACGCATGAGCTAGCAGCCCAGATGAATTTCTGACTGACTCTGACACTTCTCTATGTGTCTTTGAGAGATAGGTAGAGAAGAGATGTAGAGGGCCCTTCAAGATAGCTATTATGCCCTCTAGAGAATATTTAAGGGCAAACAAAGGCCTTTTAATAACACATAGGAAAAAGAAGACAGGCAGAGTGGCTGCTTCTCTTCCCCACTATCACTTTTAATATTCTTTACCCCCTTTCTTAGTAAATCCATGAGGGGCTTCTGTCCATTGATCTTCTGACAACCCATTCTCTGGATCAGAAAAATGGGCAGAATGTCTCTTAGATTTTTTTTAATTGCTTCAGCACATCAGCATTAGAGTTTATACCATTTTTTCTTTAAAGTTGAATAGTTTAATGCATGAAAAAATTATTTGCTTAATAGGTAAAAATTGGGGAATCCAGTAGTTATGGAGTAACAGGACTACATACACTTTTTCATTGTTCCTTTTGCCTCTGCTATTCATGCTATTCAAAAGATGTTTTCTTTTTTTATCTTGCTTCCCAATGAATTTTAAAAGAGCTTCTATTTCATTTCATCAAAAATTGTTATGATGCTTTCAAATCTTTGAACCGAGTTTAACTCTTCTAAATAAAAAATGCTTACTTAGTGCCTGTTCTACCCAATGTTATTCTAGGTAGTCACTATATTAACATATGAAAATACCCCAAAGGGAAAAATCCCTATGGAAAAGCAAAAGCAAATATCCTAAATCCTTATCCTTAAGTTACTTTTAACTGTGTCAAAACATTGCTACAAGAGAAGGTCATAAGACTAGCACACATACACACACACACACACACACACACACACATGCACACACACATGCACATACACACATACTCCAGTATGTAACAGATTATGATAAAAACTATAAATGGGCGGTTAGTATAGTATATTAAAAATGCAGGAGTGATAATTTTTTGTTGAGATGAAAAAGAGGTTTTGTATAATAGGTACATATCAAAACACCTGATTAAGCCTAATAAAAGGCCCCAATTTCTAGTTAATGCAAAAGAAAAGTTTTTTTAAAAAAAATAAAAAATATATAATGTATATACGTCCATAAATCTATAAATTATAATTTAACAGTTATTTTATCAATTTCATTTAAATTTTAAGTAGGGACATTTTTCACATGGATTTTTTCACACTTTTTAATCAAAACTAAAAAGTTCTTACATTAACTAAATAGCAACCCTATAGTCTTTTATGGTTTACAAAAAAAAGGATGGTGTATTACAACTCTGTAAAGTTGATGAAATAGGTGTGATTATTCCACTTTTATAGAGAAGGAACTTGGGGATCAAAGAGATAGAAAAAAATGACCTTAGTAATGGAATTAATGACTATTAGAAGATGGAGTCAAGTTTAATTCCTTTCCCATCATGCTGTCTTTCTACTCCACTTGTACTGTTGTTTTTATTATTAAAAGTTCAGACACTAATTTATTATTTGGGTTTATTATCTGGATCAGGCATGCATAGACTGATAGATATCAGGGTTACAAATTGAACTACTGACTCTTCATTGGCCAAGATCTGGTCTACATCTAGTTCCTGAACAAAAAAGTTGCAGTGGCTACATGATTAAGAGACAGTAGGGAAGTTTTTGCTGACAACAGAAAAAAAAAATTGTAGAGGAAAAAAAAAACTCATAATTTCCTCTATTCTGATTCTCTTTTTCTTAGAACTATAGAATATGCATGCATTGTTCTCACACCCAAGTGATGAATATATGTTGATATGTTTTTCTCCTTTAAAAAAAATACATCTGAGTTGTGTTTGAAACACATGTTTAGAGACACAGCTGTCTATCTACAGGGGTTCTGCATAAAATAATATGGCTGTTGTGTACTCAAGAATGCTTTCCATAAAATGCTCTATAGCCAGACAGTATTGTTTGCTTTTTTGTTCTCAACTTTAGGCCTGGAATTATTGCTCTTGCATATGACCAATAATAAATGCCATTCTGGAGAAAACATGAAAATCACAACACCTAAAGATATGAAACACTGTCATTCTTTAAAACCCTTGAATTTGGAATACTGAGTGCTACTAGTTGTTATTGAAAAGGACAGTCTTTCTGAATTGAATAATAAGAAAGAAGGCACAGATGTTCTGCAACAAAGGGATGGAAAGAATAAAAGAGTATTAATGCATTTATGTGACTAGGCACAAATTCATGGAATCTAAGAAGTAAGCAAGATTATCACAGACTGGTGCTAAATAAGGACACAATATCCTATGGAGATCAGTCTTACTCAATTGGAGTTAAAATTGGCAAAAAATGCTTTAGACCACTGTTGGAGGAAGAGAGGAAAAGATGGGAAGAAAGACTGCATTTTAAATGCAGTGGAACTCACTTAAATGGTGAAAATTTTACTAGGATAGTATGTTTTATTAAGGATATGAATATTTAAAAAGAGAACAGAAAATTTCCTCAACACCTTTCTGCATCTGATAAAATCAGTGTCCTTGATTTATTAACTAGTCAAAAAATTTAGAACAAATGAGTGTTTATATCTTATCAAAGAGATAGCAAGGAGAGTCATTTCATGATTCAAAACTAGAGTCCAACAAAAACAGTCATAACAAAAAAACACTAAAAATACATAACTACAGCAGAAGCTATGACCATAGTTTTACTGATGCTTATACTTTAACTAATGGAGAAAATGGGCTCAAATTTCTCCACAGTACAAGGTTTGGTGTAGTGGTGAAACCTGAAAGGATTAAGATCCAAGACTATGAAAGACAGCTACAATATTTTATAAATCCTCATAATTAAGGCACAAGAGACTAAAATTCTTTTGCAAAATAAACAACTAGGGACTAGAAGCTTGAAAATGTAGCATCACAAAAGCTAGATCAAAGATCTAGGGAATCAATAACTTGTAATAGAATGAGAAAAGGGGGTGGAGAGAGCAGTGGACTGTATGTATCTATGTACAGTATGTATACTGTGTGTATAAAGTATTTTTAAGCATATGCACATTCACATTCACAAAATATGGTCATAAAGTGTCCAAGACATGAATAAAAGTTCCCTTGCAATTCTAACATGGTTTGGCTTTACATGATTTTAGCAGAGTACACTAAGGAGTTTTTGAAAATATTTTCATTTTCTATTTGACATTCTTTAAATAAAATTTTGAGAATTACATATAATCTTCAGTATCATCACATTACCATGAATGAATAAACAATGCATGGGTGATATTCAAGGAATTAAAAGCTCAAAGTCTTGAAAAAGAAAATACATGACAGAAAATACTCCTCCTATTTTGATTTAGTAAAATATTGAAGCTTGCTTTTGTCCATCTCTGTGATTTCATTAGAGTGACTCAGATAATATGTCTTCTCCTGAAGAGAAAATTCCTTCTATTAAACAACTTTTTGTTTGTTTGTTTGTTTGTTTTTGTTGTTGTTGTTTTTTACAACTTACAGCTTTAAAGGAGGGATTCCTAATTTTTCAATTTCATGAATTCCTTTGGCAATATGATGAAGCCTATGAACTCCTCAGAAGAAAATTTTTTTTAAATTGTACAAAAGAAAACATATAAGATTGTAAAGCAAATCACTTATATTTAAATGCAGTTAAAATAAAAACACAAACAACAAAACTTCACAGATCTAAGATTAGAATTGACTGGGATACTGAGAGGTAAATTAATGATCTGAATTCATACTGTCCATATATGTATATGTATGTATGTATATACACTGTGTTTATATATGTTTATGTCTATACATACATATATAGTGTTGTATATTTATATGCATGTGGATTTGGACACACACATACCCAAAGTGGGACTTGAACACTTTTCTTACTTGAGTTTGGCTCTCTCTCTAATATTGTACTCTGCCACACCATGACCAAGTAAGATTTATACTAGGAATACAAGGATGGTTCAATTTTAGGAAAACTATTAACATAATTGACTATATCAATAACCAAATTAACAACAACAAAAAAAAAACATATGATTATCTCAATAGATAATAGCATTTGATAAAATCCAACACCCATTCCTATTAAAACACTAGAGAGTATAGGAATAAATGGATTTTTCCTTAAAATAGTCAGTAGAATCTATTTAAAACCATCAGCAGGCATCATATGTAATGGGGAAAAACTAGAATCATTTCCAGTAAGATCAGGAATGAAACAAGGTTGCCCACTGTCACCATTGCTATTCAATGTTGTATTAGAAATGCTAGCCTTGGAAATAAGAGAAGAAAAAGAGATTAAAGGAATTAGAGTAGGTAATGAGGAAACCAAAATGTCACTCTTTGAAGATGATATGTGTAATATTCTTGGTTCAGTTTTCTTGAGAACTCTTTGGTATGGGTTCAAGTCCTGTTGTCCTAGAAATAAGGGGGCTTGCACCCCTATTTTTACCCTATCAAGATAATTCTTTTGTCAGACATATTTCTATATTTGTAGCAGAATGCAGGATACAGAGATTGGTAGGGAGATGAATCATAAACACATTGCTAAAGTTATAGGTAAGAAATTTTTTTCACAGAAGGTGTATTAGTTGGTCGTAGCGGAAGTGTGGGTATAATGCTCGCACTCATAGAAAGGCTACGGTAAGGAGGAGTGTTTTTAGTATAAACGATAGAGTGTTTATATGGGAGAAATTTGGTGTAAGGGAGGGTCCTAGGAACAAGATGGTTGTGATGGCATTTATAGCAATAATGTTTGCGTACTCTGCTAAGAAAAATATAGCAAAGGTGCCAGCAGTGTATTCTATGTTAAAGCCGGAGACTACTTCGGATTCTCCTTCGGTTAGATCAAAAGATGCTCGGTTTGTTTCTGCTAGTGTAGAAATGTATCATATTATGGCAAAGGGTCATGTTGTAATGATCAGTCAGAAGTTTTCTTGAGTAATTGAAAGTGTTTTTAATGTAAATGACCCATTAATTAGTATGACTGATAGGAGAATAATAGCCAAGGAGACTTCATATGAGATAGTTTGTGCAACTGCTCATAGAGCTCCAATTAGGGCATATTTTGAGTTGGAGACTCATCCTGACCATAAGATTGAATACACTGATAGACCAGATAGGGAAAGGATGAAGATAAGTTCGAGGTTAAGGTCTAGTAGGGTGTTGGGTATGGGTAGTGGGGTTCAAATTGTTAGGGCAATGGAAAGGGCTAGAATAGGGGCGATAATAATGAAATGAAGAGGTTAATGGATGAAGAAGCTCTTTTGTAAATAGTTTTACTGCATCAGCAAATGGTTGTAGGAGGCCATAGGGACCTACAATATTTGGTCCTTTTCGAAATTGTATATAGCCTAGCATTTTGCGTTCAATAAGTGTCAGAAAGGCTACTGCTAGGAGGATGGGGAAGATATAGAGTAAAAGATTTATTGTGAACATTTGTTAAGAAGAGGGCTTGAACCTCTGGGAGTAAAGGCTTAAACTGATTCATATGTTAGTTCTAAGGCTTATTGGGGATGTTGGCCCTATTTCTCTTGTCCTTTCGTACTGGGAGAAATAAATTTACAGATAGAACTGACCTGGATTTCTCCGGTCTGAACTCAGATCACATAGGACTTTAATCGTTGAACAAACAAACCTTTAATAGCAGTTGCACCATTTGGGTGTCCTGATCCAACATCAAGATCGTAAACCGTAATTTTTGATATGGGCTCTCAAATAGGATTGTGTTGTTATCCCTGGGGTAACTTGTTCTGTTGATCAAGAGATGGGTCAATTACTGGTATTGTTACACTTAGATTGGTTAATCTAGGTTATGTTCATTCAGAGGTTGTTTTATGCTCCAAGGTCACCCCAACCAAAGACTATAACTCAGTAGCCTATACCGTTTGTTCCGATAGGTTGGATGTTAGTATGTGTTGAGTTATGCAACTTAAGCTCCACAGGGTCTTCTCGCCTTGTATAAGTATTCCTGCCTCTGCACAGGAAGGTCAATTTCACTAATTGGGAATAAGAGACAGTTGAACCCTCCTTGTGCCATTCATACTAGTCCCCAATTAAGAGACAAGTGATTATGCTACCTTTGCACTGTCAGGATACCTCGGCCATTAAAGTCACAACTCACCAGGCAGACAGTGCCTCTAATACTGGTAAATGCTAGAGGTGATGTTTTTGGTAAACAGGCAGGGCTCATGTTTGCAGAGTTCCTTTTATTCCTTTTAATCTTTCCTTTTATGCATGCCTGGGTTGGGTTAACAGTGTGTGTAATAGGGTGCTAATATGTGGTTATAATTATTTGTTTGGTTAAGTGTAAGCGGTTGTTCCGATCTATATGCTTGTGCAAGGAAAATATGTTCAGGTTACTCATATTAGCATTATATCTTCTAAATAATTATAGAATTGTCCAATATAGGGCTTAGGGATTTTGGTTAATTGTTGGTATTAAATCTTAGGTAAGTTTAAACTTTAATGCTTTCTTAATTGATGGCTGCTTTTAGGCCTACAATGTTTTATGTATGTTTCATTATCCTCTAGATAAGTTTGTCTATGTGTCAAGAGTTGTCCCTCTTTTGAGTAACATTTAAATTTAAATAGTGTCTGTTAGTACTTGAATTAAATTTAAAGTTGAACTTAAATTCGTTATTTGGACAACCAGCTATCATTAAGTTCGATAGGCTTTTCACCCCTATTGTAAAATCATCTCACTATTTTGCTACATAGACAAGTTCATTCTGACAACTGTTCTGCAATAGCTCACTTAATTTCGGGAAGGCGGTCTTTAAATCTTTTTGTCGGGTTTGACTAGCTAAGTCATTATGCAAAAGATAGAAGGTATAATCTTTGCTTTTTGTCGCTTACAGGATGGAATCTTTCAACGTTCCCTCACGGTACTTTCTCTATTGTGCCTGCAGGTTAGTCTGTTCTATCACCTATAATAGGGCTTATAATGTTTTGTAGGGTGTTATAAATAGTTTAATTGGGCATATCTAGGACTAGGTCTAGCTCAAAATGGTCAGGATTAGCTGAAATCTTTAGGTGTAAACTAAATGCTTTATTTAAGCTACATTTTGATTGTCCAAGTTCACTTTCCAGTACACTTACCATGTTACAACTTTTCTCCTCTTTTTGGCGTATTCTTATTAGGTATTTGAAGTTACTTTATTGAGGAGGGTGACTGGTGTTGTGTACGCACCCCATTGTCTATTTCAATTAAGCTCTCTATTCTTAATTTACTACTAAATCCTCCTTCATGTCTTTGTTTCAATAGACAATCCATTGTGTTCTAACACAGAAAATGTAGCCCATTGCTTCCCCCTTCATATGCTACACCTTGACCTAACGTTTTTATGGTTTCATGATTTTGCTCACTTTGGAACCCTGTTGGGGTGAGCTGATGATGGTGTTATATAGACTGATAAGCAAGAAGGGGTGAGGTGTATTGGGGTTTATCAATTATAGAACAGGCTACTCTAGGAGGGTCTAGGGCACCACCAAGTCCTTTGAGTTTTAAGCAGTTGGTAGTAGTTCTCTGGTGAGTAATTTTGTTATTTAATTACCTCAGTTTATGGCTAAGCATGGTGGGGTCTCTAATCCCAGTTTGTACCTTAGCTTTAGTGTCTTCAGCATGGGTAAAGTCACGTTAGTTGCGTATTTTAATATCAACTAGGGCATATTACAGCACAGTTGAGCTTTAACTTTATTTGGTGGATTGAATGCTTAAACATCCTTTACACCATTCTTCTGTTAATTTGGGTCAATCATATGACCACGGTGGCTGGCACGAGATTTACCAACCCTTTTTATTATGATTTAGTCAGACTTTCATTTATAGCTCAGTGTTAGTCACTGCTGTAACCCATGGGGGTGTGGTTAAACGTGTCATGGGCTACTTTTGGAAGGTGCCTGATACCCATTCCTTTAAACTCAATGGAAGTTAAAAGGGCATACTCACTGGGTTGCGAAAACTTGCATGTAATGGTCTAATAAAAATAAACAGTAAGGCAAGGACCAAAACTTTGTGCTTATGGAACTGATTAAAGCCTATCTAAGCATTTTCAGTGCTTTGCTTTGCATTAAGCTACACAAACAATAAATAAAAATTTGATAAAATTTAAGTTTGTATACTATGTCAGTATTAATTTTTTTTTTTGCAAAATTTTTTTGTTTTTTTTCTCTCATGAAGAAGATGAATTTAAGGTTTGGGTTGAAAGACAGGTGTTTGCCTACTTTGTATGGCAGGTAGGTGTTTACTATAATATCCTATAATATCCTACAGCCTTCTTTTCAGCTCAGTAATCACCACAAGAGTAGCCAGGGATTAAAGTCCAAATCCTTTATTATCTCCTTCAAAGTCTTGTCTCTTTTCCTGGGCCCTGATAGGCTTTCTTAAATGTCTTCTGGATTCTTGGTTTCAGTGGAGAAATGAAGGAGGAGAGCCTGCCACCAAGGTGGTGTGAGATGGGATGAATGCATCTGAGTCCAAGGGCATGTGCTTCAGTCTCCAGTCTGCTTATCTTTCCTAACTCTGAATCCAAGCTCTCTCAGTCCCCCAGGAGAGCTTGACTGAAAGTGGAAATGAATCTCTCTCTTGGCTTCAAGAGCTTGGCTTACATACTCTACACTAAGTATAAATCAATCATTATATCATTAGGAAACTATTATTTATTGTTAGAGTAAATCAATCATATGGAATTTAGAGAACTATTAAGCACCATGGTAAACTAGAGAACTATTGTCTCATCAATTCCCTTGTAGTCCCTTGTAGGAATCATTGTTTCAAGTTCAGAGTTCTAACTCATAACAGATATGATGGTATACTTAGAGAATCCCAGAGAATCAACTAAAAAGCTATCAGAAATAATTCACAACTTCAGCAAAGTTGCAGGATAGAAAATAAATCCACATAAATCAGCAGTATTCTTGTATATCACTAACAAAATCCAACAGCAAGAGATGCAAAGAAAAAATCTATTTAAAATAACTGTTAATGATATAAAATATTAGGGAATGTATCTGCCAGGGGAAAGTCAGGAACTATATGAGCAAAATTACAAACACTTTCCACACAAATAAAGTCAGATCTAAGCAATTGGAAAAATATCAAGCGCTCTTGTATAGATCAAGCAACTATAATAAAGATGACAATACTACTTAAACTAATCTATTTATTTAGTGCTATACCAATCAAACTCCCAAGAAAATATTTTACTGAACTAGAAAAAAATAACAACAAACTGGAAGAAGAACAAGTCAAGAATTTCATGGGAATTAATGAAGAGAAAACAAATGAAGGTGGCCTAGCTGTATCAGATCTAAAACTATATTATAAAGCAGTGGTCATCAAAAACATTTGGTACTGGCTAAGAAGTAGATTAGTTGATAAGTGGAATAGATTAGGCTCACAGAACAAAATAGCCAATGAATATAACAATCTAACATTTGACAAATCAAAAAGCCCCACTTTTTGACATAATAATTCACTATTTGACAAAAACTGCTGAGAAAATTGGAAACTAGTATGGCAGAAAGTAGGAACAGACCCACACCTGTTAGAATCCTAATGTTAACTCAATGGAATTGATAGAAACAGTGCTTATGTGCTTGGGTTTACATCTTTGGAGTTCACACCTTTGGGAGAATTCACACATTAGAGGTCACACATTAGAGCTCACACATTTAAGAGAGTTTACACCTTGGCTCTCACATGGGAGTTCACAAGTCGGGAGATATCCAAGTTTATACTTCCCACACAATCCCACTCTATCAGCAGAGAAGTCAACCCTTGGGTTCACACCTTTAAGAGATCATATATAAGAAGCTCTCAGTCTCAGTGAGAGTCATTTGGGAGATTGAGAAGTCAGGAGTCAGAGTTGAGCTAAAGGCAAAGGACTAGCATCAAGAGCTCTGGGAACCAAAGAAGCTAACTGGGTTATTTTGGAAGAGACAATAAAGATTTGAACTTTTATCAACTGGCTACATTTGAGGTGATTATTACTCTGAACCGAAACTAAGGCTGCCTCCAGAAACCTCCCCAAGAAACCTGCTCCCAGAGAACCATCATATTTTAGAAAAGAAGAAGAACACCACACACACCTAACACCATATACCTAATTAAGCTTGAAATATGTTCATGATCTAGACATAAAGAATGATACTATAGAGATCAAATTTTTTGTTTAGTTCTGGTTTTTTCTTCAGAAACAAATGGAATTCATTTGTTTCATTAAATGTCCATCTTCTTCCCTGGAAGAAAATGCTCAGCTGGGTAGTTTTATTCTTAGCTGCATCTCAAGTTCTTGTGCCTTTCAGATATCATATTCCAGGCCCTTCTTTCCTTTAATGTAGAGGCAGCCAGATCTTCAGTGATCCTTATTGTGGCACCTCAGTATTTAAATGGTTTTGGCTGCTTGTAAAATTTTTCCTTAATCTTATAGTTCTGAAATTTTGCCACAATATTCCTTGAGGTTTTATTTTAGAGGTTTCTTTCAGAAGGTGTTCGATGAATTCTTTCAATGCCTATTTTACCTTCTGATTCTATTACATCTGGTAGTTCTCTTTGATGATTTCTTATAAAATAGTATCTAGGCTCTTTTTTTCATCATAGTTTCAGAAAGTCCAATAATCCTCAGATTATCTCTCCTAGATCTATTTTCCAAGTCTGTCGTTTTGTGAGTAGATAATTCGTAGTTTTCAGTTTGTCATTTTTGTTTTGCTTGACTGATTCTTGCTGTCTCAATGAATCATTAGTTTCTATTTGTTCAGTTCTAATTTTAAAAATTATTTTCTTCAATAGCATTTTTACTTCTTTCTGTATATGTCAATTAGGTTTTTGAATGTATAGTTTTGGTCTGTGGAATTTTTTCCATTTCACTAATTTTTTTTAGTGAATTATTTTCTTTTCAATTCACAGATCCTACTTTCTTGCGTGTTCTTTGTCTTTTCAATTCACGGATCCTACTTTCTTGCGAGTTCTTTGTCTTTTCAATTCACAAATCCTACTTTCTAGTGAATTCTTTATTTTTCAATTCACAATTTTTACTTTCCTGAGATTTTTTACTTTTTCCAATTCGTATTTCAGGAAGTTGTTGCTCTCTTGTAAGCTTCTCTTTCCTTTCCCCATTTATCTTCTAACTCTCTTTTGAGACTTTTAATAGTCTCTTCTATGAGAGCATTATGTAAGGAGGACAGTCTGATGCATTTTGCTGTTTGAGGTCTCTTCAGGTTTGCTGACCTGCTCTTTTCTGCATAGAAGCTGTCGATTATTCTTTTCATCTTTTTATTCATGTTTAAAGCCTTTAGGGTAGGTCTCCTAGGCAAGGGGTTACCAGCTTCCTCTGCAGAGCAGGAAAGATGTAAATCGATTTCTGGCTCCGAGGTATGAGGTGCTCTGGGTGAGGAGTTTTCCTTCCCCAACAGGAAGTGGATTCAGCACTAGCCGAGCTATCAAACTGCTTTGTAGGGCTGAGTGGATTATCGTTGCCCTTGGCCTAGAGACTAAGTGGTGAAAGTGTCACCGCCCCAGGCCAGGAGCCTCTTGAGGGACTGTGAGTATTAGCAGCTGACTGCAGACGCAGACCACAAACTCTGCCTAGAGTCTCTGCCTGATGCAAATCAGCCCTGGAAAAGCTCTATGACCCCAAAGCCGAGCTCCCACTGCGCAGATTGGAGGTAACCGGGCTGCGTCCTCCTGCCGTGCAGGATCACAACTGCCCCAAGGAGAAGCCCCGTACTGCGGGTTGGGGCTGCGCGCTTGTGCTGAGATCTGTGCCTTCACCCTCGGTTTGAGGCTCTCCTCAGAACCTAATTTCTCTCCCTGTCTTCACTGATCTCCCCCCTGGCCCTGGAACCAACCTTTTTTGGTGAGACTGCAGATTTTCTTCGGCTGGTGAGTTGTTCTACTTCTTATCTTTACGAATTGTAGCAGTCAAGACTATTTTTGAGGCTCGATATAATATTGATAAAGAGGGTAAGAGAAGAGCTTAGAAAGTCGCGTGTGACTTCTCCGCCATCTTGGCCAAGAATGATACTATAAACAAATTAGAAGAATATAGCATAGTTTACCTCTAAATTACGGATTTGTGGATTAGGAAGGAATTTGTGACCAAAGAAGAACTAGAGATCACTACTGATCATAAAATAGATAATTTTGATTATATTAAGTTAAACATTTTTGTATTAACAAAACTAATGCAGACAAGATTAGAAGAGAAGCAATAAACTGTGTAATCAGTTTTACATCTAAAGGATCTGATAAAGACCTCATTTCTAAAATATACAGAGAGAGAATTGACTCAAATTTACAATAGTTGTATCTATTTTCCAATTGATAAATGGTCAAAGGATATAAACAATTTTCAGAAGAAGAAATTGAAACTATTTGTAGCCACCTGAAAAAGTGTTCCAAATCACTATTAAACAGAGAAATGCAAATCAAGACATCTCTGAGATATCACTACACACCTGTCAGATTGTCTAAGATGAAAGGAAAAGACAATGACAAATGTTGGAAGGGCTGTTGGAAAACTGGGACAGTGATACATTGTTGGTGAACCTGTGAACGGATCCAACCATTCTGGAGAGAAGTTTGAAACTATGCTCAAAAAGTTATCAAACTGTGCATAATCTTTGATCCAATAGTGTTTCTACTGTGATTATGTTCCAAAGATTTTAAAGGAGGGAAAGGGACCTGTATGGGAAAAAAATGTTTGTGGCAGCTCTTTTATGTGGTAGCAAAGCATTGGAGAAAGCATGGATACGCATCAATTGGGGAATACCTGAACAAGCTGTACTAAAGAAGATAATGGAATATTATTGTTCTTTAAATATGATGAACAAGCTGATTTTAGGAAGGCCTAGAAAGATTTAAATGAACTGATGCTAAGCAAAACAAGCAGAACCAGAAATACATTGTATACAATAATAGCAAGAATGTGTGATAAACAACTATGAAAGACTTGGTTCTTTTCAGTGGTTCAGAGATCCAAAGTCATCACAATAGACTTTGAGTAAAAAATTCCATCTGCATTCAGAAAAAGAACTAAGGAGACAGAATGTAAATCAACACATGGTACATTTATTTCTTTTTTCTGTTTTATTGTCTCTCCTATGGTTTTTCCCTTTTGTTCTGATTTCATTTAATGTTTATCTTTCCCCCTAAAATATAATGCTTAGTCTAGGATCCTTTCAATTCTAAGCGATAAAGATCCTAGGTAATCCTATTTGTGGGTCCTTGATATTTTAATAATTTCTTTCTGGCTACTTACAGTATTTTCACTTTGATCTAATAATTTTGTATTTTACCTACAATATCCTTTGCAGTTTTCATTTAGGTATCTCTTTCAGGAGGGCATCAGTGGATTCTTTCAATGGCTGTTTTATCCTCTGGTTCTATGGCATCAGGGCACTTATCCTTGATTTCTTGAAAGATGTTGTCTAGGCTCTTTTTTATCATAGTTTTTAGGTATTCCCAATAATGCTTAGATTGGCTCTCCTGGATCTATTTTCTTAGTCAGTTGCTTTTATAACAAGATATTTTACACTTTCTTCTTTTTTAACATATTTTTTTGGTTTTGTTTAACTAATTATTGATGTCTCATTGAGTCATTAACTTACTTTTTTTTAATTCTAATTCTATTGAATTATTTTCTTCAGTTAGCTATTTTATCTCTTTTTGCACATAGCTAATTGAACTTTTAAATGAGTTATTTTGTTCATTGTTTTTTTTTCCCATTTCACAAACTCTGTTTTTCAAAGACTTGTTTTCTTTTTCCAATTCATCAAATCAATTTTTTTTTTTTAAGAAATGGTTTTCTTCAGAATTTTTTCCCATTTCACCAATTGTATTTTTAAGGTGATTTTTTTTTCTTCAGACAATTTCCATGTTCCTTTTCCCAAAGCTTACATTTTTCTCTCTTTTAAGATCATTTTTAAATCCTTCCAAGATACTCTTCTGAGTTGGAGACTAACTCATATCATCATTGGAGGCTTCATTGGAGATGTTTTGCCTTAATGTCCTCAGGATTTTGCATTTGTTCTTTCATATCTCCATAAAACTATCTATGATCAGAGCTATTTTTGTTCATTTTTAAAGGTTGAGGTCTGCTCTTAGAGCAAAGAAGAGATAGTCCCAAGCTTATTTTACAGGTGACTATGCCTTCATACTGCCCCTCAGTCTGAGACTGCTTGCTTCCTTCCTATGCTGGGTGACCATTATCAAGTCCTGAATTATGGTAGGCTACAGAGGCTCACTCTTTTCATTCTGTTGTTGCATTGGAGGTCTCACAGCTTGTCTGATAATACACTGGCTTTTGAACCAGGACAGAATAACCAATATAGCTGTATAAAAGACTCTCACTAGATTGTCCATATAAAGACTCTTCACACTGGGCCTTCCTGCATTGTGTCTGTACTGGATCACAATCCCCTCTCCCCATCCCCTTCTGATTGAGACAGATATTCCCTGAAGTCCTTCCAAGATATCATTTGCTGGAAATTTGTTATACTCCAAATATTTCTGAGTGTTGTCACTCCAAAATTCATTCAGACACTTATTCTGGTGGTGTTTCTGAGAGAATCTAGGAACAACTCAGGCAAAGTCCTGTCTCCTCAGCTTGATCCTGGTTCTTCCACCTGCCCTTTGAATTTTTAGAATTTGGTGTTCAGTTTTGAGCATTTTATTTTACCATATTTTATTTTGTTTTTTTTAATTAAGCTTTTTATTTTCAAAACATAGATATAGATAATTGTTCAAAATAAACTCTTCCAGAACCTTGTGTTCCAATCTCCCCACTTTCCACCATCCTCCAGAAGGCAAGTAGTCCAATATATGTTAAACAAGGTAGAAATATATGTTAACTCCAATAATTTATGCATAATAAAAATCAAATTAAATGAGAAAAGATGATTAAAAATACAAGTAAATAACAACAAAAAGAGTGAGAATGTTATGTTGTGAACTACAGTCAGTTCCCACAGTCCTCTTTCTGGGCATAGATGATCTCCAGTTCTTCTTTGATGACAAATTTTTTCCTCCTTCACAGATCTGAGTGGTAAAGTATTCTATGTTCTTCTGATTTGCATTTAATATCACTCTTTATGTCTAGATCATGAATCCATTTTTGACATTATCTTGGTATACAGTGTTAGGTGTGTGTCAATGCCTAGTTTCTGCCATATTAGTTTCCAATTTTTCCAGCAGTTTTTGTCAAATCGTGAATTCTTATCCCAAAAGCTGAAGTTTTTGGGTTTGTCAAATACTAGCTTACTATAGTAATTGACTATTTTGTTCTGTAAACCTAATCAATTCTACTGATTGACTACTGCATTTCCTAGCCAGTACCTAATGATTTTGATGACTGCTGCTTTATAATATAGTTTTAGATCTGGCACAGTTGGGCCACCTTCATTTGCATTTTTTGTTATAAACTCACTTGAAATTCTTGACTTTTTATTTTTCCAGATGAACTTTTTTGTTATATTTTCTAGGTAAGTAAAATAATTTCTTGGAAGTTTGATTGTTATAGCACTAAAGAAGTAGATTAATTTAGGCATTATTATCATCTTATTATATTCATTTGGCCTAATGATGAGCACTTGGTATTTTTCCAATTGTTTACATCTGACATTTTTTGTGTATAAAGTATTTTGTAGTTATGTTCCTATAGTTCCTGACTTTCCCTTGGGAGGTAGACTCTCCAGTATTTTATATTGTTGACAGTTCTTTTAAATGGAATTTCTCTTTGTATCCTTTGCTGCTTTACTTTGTTGGTATATATAAACATACTGATGATTTATGTGGATTCATTAGGTATCCTGAAACTTTGCGAAAGTTGTTTCTAGTAGTTTTTTACTTGATTCTCTAGGGTTCTCTTAGTATACCAGTATGTCACCTGCGAAGAGTGATAATTTGGTTTCCTCATTACCAACTGCAATTACTTTAATCTATTTTTTTCTCTTATTGCCAAAGCTAGTGTTTCTAATACAATTTTGAATAGTAATGGTGATAGTGGGCAACCTTGTTTCATTCCTGATCTTATTAGAAATGGTTCTAGTTTGTCCCCATTACATATGATACTTGCTGATGGTTTTAAATAGATGCTACTGATCGTTTTAAGGAAAAGTCCCTTTATTTTTATACTCTCTAGTATGTTTAATAAGAATAGGTATTAGATTTTATCAAATGGTTTTCTGCATTTATTGAGATAATCACATTTTTTTGCTAGTTTAGTTATTGATATAATTAATTATGCTAATAGTTTTCCTAATATTGTACCAGCCCTGCATTCCTAATATAAATCCTACTTAGTCATGTGTATTATTCTGGGGATAACTTTCAGTAATCCCTGTGCTAATACTTTATTTAAAATCTTTGCTTCAATATTCTTTAGGGAATTTGGTCTATAATTTTCTTTCTCTGTTTTTGCCCTACTTGGTTTAGGCATCAGCACTGTATCTGTGTCATAAAGGGAATTTGGTAGGACTCCTTTCCCTTTCTTTTTTCAACTAGTTTATGTATTGTTGAAATTAATTTTTAATAAAATCATTCATATAATTGACATGTAAATCCATCTGGTCCTGGAGATTTTTCTTGCAGAGTTGGTTAATAGCTTGTTCTATTTCTTTTTCCAAAATTTGACTATATTAATAATTAATTTTCTCTTCTATTAACCTAGGCAATCTATATTTTTGTAGATATTTTCCCATTTCACTTAGATTATCAAATTTATTGGCATATAATTGGGCAAAATAACTCCTAATTATTGCTCTAATTTTGTCTTCATTGGTGAAAAGTTCTTCCTTTTCATTTTTGAGATTAACAATTTTATTTTACTCTTTCTTTTTTCTAAAAAAAAGAATTAAAGATTTATCTATTTTGTTGTTTTTTAATAAAACCAACTTTTAGTTTTCTTTATTAATTCAATAGTTTTCTTATTTTCAATTTTATTAATTTCTGTTTTTATTTTCAGAATTTCTAATTTAGTATTTAATTAAGGGGTTTTGATTTGTTCTTTTTCTAGCTTTTTTAGTTGTAAGCCAAATTCACTGATCTTTTTCTCTATTTTATGCAAGTAAGTATCTAGAAATATAAAATTTCCCCTTAATACATCTTGGGCTGCAACCCACACATTTTAGTATGGTGTCTCGTTATTGTCATTTTCTTTGATGAAGTTATTAATTGGGTTTATTATTTACTGTTGTACTCATTCATTTTTTTAGGATGAGATTATATAGTTTCCAATTAATTTTTGGTCTATTTTCTCCTGACCTTTTACTGCATCTGACTTCTATTGTTTCATGATCTGAAAAAAATGCATTTACTATTTCTCCCTTTCTGTATTTGATTTTGGGGACTTTAATGCCTAATACTTGGTCAATTTTTATATAGGTTTCATGAACCACTTAGATAAAAGTAAATGCCTTTCTGTCTCCATTCATTTTCTCCAAAGATCTATCATACCTAACTTTTCTGACATTATGTTTATATCCTTAACTTTTTTCTTATTTATTTTGTAGTTCAATTTATCTAGTTCTGTGAGAGCAAGGTTGTGGTGCCTCACTAGTATAGATTTGCTGACTATTTCTTCTTACTGCTCTCTTAACATCTCCTCTAGGAATTTCCATGCTATACTACTTGGCATACATGTTTAATATTGACATTGATTCATTATCTATGGTACCCTTTAACAAGATATAGTTTCCTGCCTTATCTCTTTTAATTAGATCTACCTCTGCTTTTTTTTTTTTTTTTTTTTTTTTTTTTAACTTCATCCGAAGCAAAGTGAATTCTGCTCTAGGCCTTTATCTTCACTCAGTATGTATCACTTCTTTAAATGCGTTTCTTGAGCAGTGGAACCAAGATAGAGGAGAACACATAGGTTTCTTCCTGACTTCATCTTATAACTCTTAGACTAATTAGCAAATCCATCCTCTGAATTGGTCCTGAACTGACAGAATCCACAAATATTGGGAGAGTAAAAAATTATCAGCAGAAGATAATTTTGAAGATCGCCAGAAAAGATCTGTTTCAATCAGGTATGGTGGTAGGTGGGCCAAGTGCCAGCAGGCCTAGCACAGATCCCAGTGCAGGCAGCACCCAGATCTGGGGCAGTGTTGGTTCCATATGCCAGAGAATCTACAGGGAGGAATCAACAGCAGTATTGGCTATTCTGCTAAACTTGCAAGCCAGTAGATCAATAGAGAAGTTATAAAACATCCAACAGAAACACAAAAGGCAGAAATTCAGGAGATCCTGTCATGCCCATCCAGCATCAGAATTCAGTCAGCTCAGCCACTGTTGCTTGTAGAGGGAGCTTTGAGGATCTCCCTTGCCCTAAAAAGAGATCACAACTTTTTAAACAATTAGTAAAAAAAGAAAAAAGAACTTTGACCATATTTTTTTATGGTGAAAGAGAACAGATTTCAAACCCTGAGGAGACTAAAAACAGATGGTCTCAAGATGAAGCTCCCAAAAGTGGTATAAATTGGTTCCCCATCACACAAGACTCTCCTAGAAGAAATTTTAAAAGATCTTAAAAGAGACCTAGAAGAAAAATGGAGAAAAGAAATGAGAACTTGCAAGAGGGTTTGGAAAGAAAACACAAATTATCTGAAGAAATGCATTACAAAATACATTTAGTGAAATTGGAAAAGCATGTAACTCCTTAAAAATAGATTTGACAAAATGTAAAAAAGAAAACAACTCCTTAAAAACAGAATTTGTTAAAATGGAACAAGAAAAAAAAAACTTCTTAAAAAATTTTCTGAAAAGGAAAAAAAAAAGCCAAACAAAACAAGTCATTTAAATTTTGGGGGGAGGTATTAATACAAAAAGAACTAAAAAAGTAAATGTATAAAATAATTTACTAAAAATAAGAACTGAACAAATGGAACTGAATGACTCAAATAGACATCAAGAATCAATCAAGCAAAACAAAAAAAAAAATTTAAAAAATAGCAAAAAATAAATAAATAAAATACCTACTTGGGAAATCAATTGACCTGGAAAAATAGATTTAGAAGACACTATCTAAGATTATTGGACTTACTGAAAGCCATGATAAAAACAAACAAAAGCCTAGATACTATTTTTCAGGAAATCATCAAAGAAAACTGTCCTGATGTCTAGAATCCGAGGTTAAAATAGCCATTAAAAGAATTCACTGAACACATTCTGGAAGAGACCCTAAATTAAAACTCCAAAGAATATCATGGCTAAATTTCAGAACTATCCGACCGAGTTAAAAATACTGCAGACAGCCAGAAAAAAAAAGTGATTCATGTACCAAGCAGCCACAATAAAGATTACTCAGAACCTAGCAGCTTTCACATTAAAGGATCGAAAGGCCTGGAATTGATATTCTGTAAGGCAAAGGATCTTAGAATACAGCCAAGAAAAAACTACTCCTCAAAACTGAGCATTTTCTTTCAGGGAAGAAGATAGACATTCAATGAGGAGGTGAATCCATTTATTTCTGATGAAAAGACCAGACTTAAACAAAAAGTTTCATTCCAAATATAGAACTCAAGAGTAGCATAAAAAGATAAAAAGAAAACAAAGAACTCTTGAGAAGTGTATTTCTGTTATGAGTATACATAGAGAGTGCATGTATAAGTTGATTTTACTGTTATAATATAAAAAAGAAACTAGAGGTGGAAGAAGGTATTGTAACAGAAAAAAGGGGGAAAATGGAGGTTAAATGAGTGAAATTACATCCCACAAAGAGGCAAAAGAAAACTAATTGAGGGAAAGGGGGACAGAGACAAGATGGTGGAGATGACACACACATTTCTCTCTGAACTTCTCTCTGAACCCTCAAACTAATTAAGCAAATCCAGCCTCTGAATTATCTCTGGACTGGCAGAACCCACAGATACTGGGAGTGTAACAAATTCCAGCAGAAGATAATTTTGAAAATCACCAGAAAAGTACTGCTTCAATTGGAAATGGGAGAGAGGTTGTCAGGCACAAGCAGCTGAGTCAAATGACAGTTCAGACAGCACAGAGTTCTGGGGTGGTACGGACTTTGTAGGCAGTGCAATCTCCACATGGCTAAGAATCTACTGGGAGGAAACAGACCAGAAAAGGCCCATTTCAATCAAAAATGGGACAGAGGCAGCCAAGCACATGTAGCTGAGCACAAACACCAGTGCAGAAAGCACAGAGGTCAGGGGTGGTGCGGACTCCATGGGCCAGTGTAGACTCTATGTGTGGAGAATCTATGGGGAGGAATCTATAGCAGGAGTGTTAGCTACTCTGCCCTGGCTACAAGCCAATAGATCAACAGAGAAGTTAGAAAATGTCCAACTCAACCACAAAGGTAAATAGTGAACCCCACAATGCCAGAATCTCATGGTACCTGGCCACACCTACCCATCACCAAGAGTGAGTCAGCATTGATCCAGTAAGCTACAGCTGCTCATAGAGGAAGCTGCTGCTTATAGAGGAAGCTTAAAAAGCCTCCCCTGCAAAACCTCTCCTCTTGCCCTAAAAGCAGATCTTTTTTTTTTTTTTAATTAGTAAAAAAAAAAAAATTTAAAAGATAACTCTGACTATAGACAGCTTCTATAGTGAAAGAGAATAGATATCAAAGCCTGAGGAAACTAAAGGCAGATTGTCTCCAAAGGAAGCCCCCCAAAATTATAAAAACTGGTCCCTATCACACAAGACTCTCCTAGTAGAAATTAAAAACAATTTTGAAAGAGAGCTAAAAGAAAAATGGGGAAAGGAAATGAAAACTTTACAAGAGGATTTGTAAATCATTAAAAGATAGATTTGATAAAATGGAAAAAGAAAACAACTCCTGGAAAAACAGAATTTATGAAACAGAAAAAGAAAATAACTCCTTAAAAACAGAATTTGTGAAATGGGAAAAAAAAATCCATAGAACAAAACAACTCATTTAAAAATTCAATTGGACAATTACAAAAAGAAATTTAAAAAGTAAATGATGAAAATAACTCTAAAATTCAGAACTGAAAAAATGTAATGAATGACTCAATGAGACAAGAATCAGTCAAGCAAAACCAAAAAAAATTTAAAAAAAAGAAAAAATATAAAATACCTAATTGGGAAAATGACAGACCTGGAAAATAGATCTAGGGGAGACAATCTAAGGATTATTGGATTCCCAGAAATCCATGATGGAAAACAAAAAGATTAGACACAATTTTTCAGGAAATCATCAAAGAGAACTGCCTGGATGTCATAGAATTAGAGGGTAAAATGACTGTTGAAAGAATTCACCAAACACCTCCTGAAAGAGACCACAAAATTAAAATCCCAAGGAATACTGTGACTAAATTTCAGAACTATTGGATCAAGGAAAAATATTACAAGCAAGCAGAAAGAAACGATTTAAATACTGAGGAGACACAATAAAAATTATTCAGGACCTAGCAGCTTCCACATTAAAGGACTGAAGGGCCTGGAATCTGATATTCTGAAAGGCTAAGGAACTTGGAATGCAGCCAAGATTAAATTACCCTGCTATTTCTATTATGGGTTTACATAGAGAATGCATGTATCATCCGTTTTTACTGTTATAATAGAAAAAAAGAAACTAGAGGTGGAAAGGGGATTGTAACAGAAAAAAAGAGGAAAGTAGAAGTAAAATGGAGAAAATTACATTTCAAGAAGAGGCAAAGAAAACCTATTATAATTGAGGGAAAGAAAGGAGGATGACAGATATTGTGTGAATCTTACTCTCATCAGATTTGGCTTAAAAAATTTGATATATTTGGTTTCACTGAGAAACTTCTCTCAGGTTATAGAAAAATGGGAGGGGAAAGGCAAAAAGGGAAGGGGTAGGCTAAATAGAAGGGAAAACATAAATAATAGGGGAAAGGTATAAGAAAGGGGGAAGGCCTCTAAAGGGAGAGGACTCCTTATAGTATAGGAGATTGGATAAAAAGCCAAAATCCTACACTTGTTATTTACAGGAAACACATTTAAAGCAGGGAGATACATACAGAATAAAGGTAAAAGGCTGGAGCAGAAACTATTATGTTTCAGGTGAAGTAAAAAAGCAAGGTAGCCATTCTTAGATCAAACAAAAGCAAAAATTGAACTAATTAAAAGAGATAAGGAAGGAAACTATATCTTGCTAAATGGTAGCATAGACAATGAAGCAATATAATACTAAACATATATGCATCTAACTTCCTAAAAAATAAGTGGTATAGTATCTAACTTCCTAAAAAAGAAGTTAAGAGAGTTGCAAGAAGAAATAGACAGCAAAACTACAATAGTGGGAGATCTCAACCTTGTACTCTCAGAACTAGATAAATCAAATCACAAAATAAATGAGAAAGAAGTTAAAAAGGTAAATAGAATACTAGAAAAGCAAGATATGATAGATGTTTTGAGACAATTGAATGGGAAGAGAAAGGAGTGCACTTTCTTCTTGGCAGTTCTATGCCATACCTTTTATGGAATCTGTACTAAAATTGATCATAAATTAGGACATAAAAATTTCAAAATCAAATGCAGGAAAGCAGAAATAGTAAATGCATTTTTGTTAGATCACAATGGAATAAAAATTACATTCAATAAAAAGCCAGGGAAAATAGACCAAAAAATAATTGGAAATTAAATAATCTCATCCTAAAGAATGAAAGGATGAATCAGCAAATCACAGACACAGTGAATAATTTCATCCAAGAGAATGACAATAATGAAAATAACATACCAAAATTTGTGGGATATACCCAAAGTGTGAATAATGAGAAATTTTATATCTCTAGATACTTACTTGCATAAAATAGAGAAAGAGAAGAACAATTATTTGGGCTTGCAATTAAAAAAGATAGAAAAAAAAAACAAATTTTTAAAAATCCAATTTAATACCAAACTTGAAATTCTAAAAATAGAGATCAATAAAATTGAAAATTAAAAAAAACAATTGAATTAATAAATAAACCTAAGAATTAGTTTTCTGAAAAAAAAAACAACAAAATAGATAAACCTAAGGAAAGGGGAAATCAGATTGTTAGTCTCAAAAAGAAAATGGAGAACTATCCAGCAACAAAGAGGAAATTAAAGCATTTATTAGGAGTTACTTTGCCCAACGTTAGGACAATAAATTTGACAACCTGAGTGAAATAGAGGAATACCTACAAAAATATAGATTGCCCAGATTAACAGAAGAGGAAATAAATTGTGTAAATAGTCCTATTTTAGAAAAAGAAATAGAACAAGCTATTAATCAGTTCTCTAAGAAAAAATCCCCAGGACCAGATGGATTTACATTTGAATTATACCAAACCATTTGGTGGCTAAGAAATATAAAAGCTAATCTCTGAAATAGGTTAGTTCACAGGACAAAATAGTCAATGACTAAAAGTCCCAGCTTTAGTGAAAAGATTGACAAAAATTGTTGGGAAAATTGGAAACGATTATGTCAGGAAATAGACATAGACCCAGACCTAACACCGTATACCAAGATAAAGTTGAAATGGGTTCATGATCTAGACATAAAGAATTATACTATAAACAAATTTGAAGAACATAGAATAGTTTACCTCTCAGATTTGTGGGGGATGAAGGTATTTGTGATCAAAGAAGAACTAGAGATCATTGTTGACCACAAAATAAATAATTTTGATTAGATTAAGTTTAAAAGTTTTTGTACCAAAAATCCCTAATGCACACAAGATTAGAAGGGAAGCAATACACTGGGAAAACGGATTTTCATCCAAAGATCTGATAAAGACCTTATAGAGAAAATTGACTCAAATTTATAATAGTTCAAGCAATTCTCTAATTGATAAATGATCAAACGATAGGAAAAGACAATTTTCAGTTGAAGAAATTGAAACTATATGTAGTCACATGAAAAGGTGCTTCAAATCACTATTGATCAGAGAATTGACAATTAAGACAACTCTGAGATACCACTACACACCTGTCAGATTAACTAAAATGACAGGAAAAGTTCATGACAAATGTTGGAAGGGATGTGGGAAAACAGGGACAATGAAACATTGTTGGTAGAACTGTGAACAGACCCAACCATTCTGGAGAGCAGTTTGGAACTAAGCTCAAAAAGTGATCAAATTCTGCATACCCTTTGATCCAGCAGTCTTTCTATTGGGATTATATCCCAAAGATATCTTAATGGAGCAAAAGGGAGCCACATGTGCAAAAATGTTTGTGGTAGCTCTTTTTGCAGTGGCAAGAAACTGGAAACTGAGTGAATGCCCATGAATTGGAGAATGGCTTAATAAATTAGGGTATATGAATGCTATGGAGTACTATTATTCTGCAAGAAATGACAGCAGGATGATTTCAGAGAGACTTGGAGAGGTCTGCATGAACTTATGCTAAGTGAAATCAACAGAATCAGGAAATCATTATGCATGACAACAAGAAGATTATACAATGATTATTTCCAAAGAATGTGACTCTCTTCAACAATGAGAGGATTCAGACCAGTTCCAGTGATGAAGAGAGCCATCTACACCAAAAGAGAGAACTGTGGGAACACAGTGTGGAACACAACATAGCATTCTCACTCTTTCTGTTATTTCCTTGCATTTTGTTTTCTTTCTCAGTTTTTCTTTTCTTTCCTTCTTGATTTTATTTTTCTTATTCAGCAAGATAACTACAAATATGTGTATGTGTTTGTGTAGATATATATGAGATTTAACATGTATATCAACATATTTAACATGAATTGGACTACCTACTAGCTAGGGGAGGGGGTGGGGGAAAGTGGGGAAAAATTTGGAACAATAGGTTTTGCAAGGGTCAGTGTTGGAAAAATTACTCATGCATGTGCTTTTTAAATAAATTAATTAAAATTTAAAAAAAATAATTGAGGAAAAGAAGGGAGAGAGATGAACATTGTGTGAATCTTACTCTTATCAGATTTGCCTCAAAGAGAGAATGTTAGATATATTTGATTTCAAAGAGAAATTTGTCTTACCTTAGAGGGAAGTGGGAGGGAAAAGGGGAAAAGGAAGGGATAGTCTAATATAAGTGAATACCAAAATAGTGGAGGAGGGAAAATAAGAAAAGGGGAGGGATTCTAAAGAGGAAGGGCTTCTTGAGGCAAGTGGTGCTCAAAAGTAATATACTGGGGTGGATGAAAAGGAAAAATGGAAAGAGAAAAGTATAATTTGGGATAAATAAGATGACAGGAAATACACAATTAGTAGTTTTAAACATAAATGTGAATGGGTCGAACTCTCCCATAAAGCAGGAGCAAATGGCAGACTGAATTAAAAGCCAGAACCCTACAATATGTTGTTTACAAGAAACATATTTAAAGCAAAGTAGTACATACAGAGTAAAGATAAAAGGCTGGAACAGAATCTATTATGCTTCAGGTGAAGTAAAAAACAAAACAAAACATAGGTATCCATCCTCATCTCAGATGAAGCAAAAGCAAAAATTGATCTAATTATAAGAGATGAGGAATGAAAATATATCTAACTAGATACCATAGATAATGAAGCAATATCAATAATAAACATATGTGCACCAAGTGATATAGCATCAAAATTCCTAAAGAAGTTGAGTGCTGCATGAAGAAATAGACAGCAAAACAATAATAATGGCAGATTTCAATCTTCCTCTCTCAGAATTAGATAAATTGAACAACAAAATAAATACGACAAGTTAAGGAGCTAACTGTAATGTAGAAAAGGTAAGTATAATAGATCTTTGCAGAAAACTGAATGGAGACAAAAAGGAGTATGCTTTCTTCTTGGCAGTTCATGGAATCTAAACAAATATTGACCATATATTAGGACATAAAGACCTCAAAATCAAATGTAGAAAGGCAGAAATACTAAATGCATCTATTTTTCAAATAACAATTCAATAAAATTACATTCAATAAAAGGCCCAGGGAAAAGAAAACCAAATTTTAATTAGAAACTAATTAATCTCATTCTAAAGAATGCATGCATAAAGCAGCAAATCATAGACACAATCAATAATTTCATCCAAGAGAATGACAATAATTAGACAACTTAACAAAATTTGTGGGATGCAGCCAAAGTGGTAATAAGGGGAAATTCTATATCTTTAGATGCCTCCTTCCATAACATAGGGAAAGAGAAGATCAATGAATTGGGCTTGCAACGAAAAAAAGTTAGAACACATTAAAAAACCCCAATCAAATACAAACTTGAATTTCTAAAAATAAAAGGAGTCATTAATAAAACTGAATGTAAACAAAAGTATTGAATTAATAATTAAAACTTAAAGTTGGTTTTATGAAAAAAACAAAACAAAATAAAAAAACCATTAGTTACTTTGATTAGAAAAAGGAAAGAGAAAAATTTAATTGTTAGTTTCAACAATGAAAAGGGAGAACTTTCCACTGTTGAAGAAGAAATTAAAGCAGTAATTAGGAGTTTCTTTGCCTAACTTTATTACAATAAATTTGATAACCTAAATGAAATGTAGGAATACCTACAAAAGTATAGATGGACCAAATTAACAGAACAAGAAATAAGTTACTTAAAAAGTCCAATATTAGAAAAACAAATACAAAAAGCTATTAATCAACTTCCTTAGAAAAAATTGCCAGGGCCAGATGGATTTACAGGTGACTTTTACCAAACATTTAAAGAACTATAATTATTTCAATATTATGCAAACTCTTTGGAAAAATAGGGAAAGTAGAAGGACTCCTACCAAATTCCTTCTATGATATAATCATGATAGTGACACTTAAACCAGGTAGAATGAAAACAGAGAAAGAAAATTATAGGCCAATGTCCCTAATGAATGGTGATGCACAAATCTTAAAATATTAGCAAAGAGATCACAGAAAGTCATCCCCAGGATAATATACCATGACCAAGTAAGATTTATACCAGGAATGCAGAGCTGGTTCAATATTAGAAAAAAAGTACTTGTAATTGATCAGTGGAATAGGTTAGGTTCACAGGCCAAAATAGTCAATGACTATAGTAATCTACTGTTTGACAAACCTAAAGACCCCAGTTTTGGGGATAAGAACTCACTATTTGACAAAAACTGCTGTGAAAATTGGAAACTAGGATGACAGAAACTGACCCACACTTAAAACCCTATACCAAGATAAGTTTTAAATGTATTCATAATCTAGACATAAGGAACAATATAAACAAATTAGAAGAACATAGGATAGTTTATCCCAGACCTATGCAGGAGGAAGGAATTTGTGACCAAAGAAGAACTAGAGACTATTGCTGATCACAAAATAGTTATTGTTGATATTATTTTATTATTTATTATTATTAATTACATTATATTTTAAATCATTATATATTATGTTATATCATATATATGATTAATTATGTATTTTAATTATATTATTATTTATTACTTATATTATATTTTGATTATATTAAGTCAAAAAAGTTTTTGTGCAAGCAAATCTAATGCAGACAAGATTAGAAGGGAAGCAAAAAACTAGGAAAACATTTTTACATTCAAAGGTTCTGATAAAGGCCTCATTTCTAAATTATATAGAGAATTATATAGAGAGTATTGATAGAGAATGAAGTGTCATGCAAAAATTTATGAGGTGTAATATAAATTGTACCATGAGGGTGTGAACATAAGTTGATTGAGATAGGGGCAAGGTGGAGAAGGGTGTATAAAATAAAGGTGTATAAAGTAAATAGGAGAGAGAACAAGAAAAAAATAACTTGTAACATAATTGACTATATTAATGACCAAATTAACAAAAACCATATGATTATCTCTATAGATGTGGAAAAATATTTGATAAAATCTATCATCCATTCCTATTTAAAAAAAACTAGAGAGTATAGGAATAAATGGACTTTTCCTTCAAATAGTTAGTAGCATCTATTAAAAAGCATTAGCAAGTATCATATGAAATGGGGATAAATTTGAACCATTCTCAATAAGACCAGGATTTGAAAAAAGGTTGCCTCCTATCACCATTCACATTCACAGTTAAAATGACTAATTCTGTATTTCCCACCATCTTATTTATTCTGAATTTTGTTTTTTTTTCTTTCCTTTCTTTATTTCCCTCCTATGCAGTATTTTGCTTCTGACCACCACTTCCCTCAAGCAACCTTCTCTCTTTATAGCCCCTCCCCTTTTCTTATACCTTTATCGTACTATTTTTGTTTTCTCTTCTACTAGCCTCCTCAATTCCTTTCCCTTTTCTCTTCCCCCTATCCCATAAGGTGAGGCAATTTTCTATGTGAAGCCAAATATGTCTACTATTCTCTCTTTGAGGCAAATCTGATAAAAATAAGATTCACTCAATGTTCACCCCCCATCTTTCTTTCCCTGAATTATAATAGGTCTTCTTAGCCTCATCATGAGATGTAATTTCCCTCATTTTACCTTCAATTACATGAACTTATGCTGAATGAAATGAGCAGGACCAGGAGATCATTATATACTTCAACAACAATATTATATGATATTCAATTCTGATGGCTATGACCCTCTTCAACAATGAGATGCACCAAATCAGTTCCAATAGAGCAGTAATGAATTGAACCAGCTACACCCAGCGAAAGAACTCTGTGGTATGAACCACTGTATAGAATTTCCAATCCCTCTATTTTTGTCTGCCTGCATTTTTTATTTCCTTCACAGGTTAATTGTACACTATTTCAAAGTTTGATTCTTTTTGTACAGCAAAATAACTATATGGACATGTATACATATATTGGATTTAACTTATACTTTAACATATTTAACATGTATTGGTCAACCTGCCATATGGGGGAGGGAGTGGGAGAAGGAGGGGAAAAATTGGAACAAAAGGTTTTGCAATTGTCAATGCCATAAAATTACCCATGCATATAAACCTGTAAATAAAAAGCTATTAAAACAATAAAATGGGATTATTTAATTTATCTCCTCCTCTGGTAATCAGGGGAATCCATATTTTTGTAGCTATTCCTCCATTTCACTTAGGCTATCAAATTTATTGGCATAAAGTTGGGCAAAGTAACTCCTAATTGTTGCTCTAATTTCCTCTTCATTGGGGGAAAGTTCTCTTTTATTTTTTAAGACTAACAATTTGATTTTCTTATTTCTTTTTTCTAATCAAATTAACTAAATGTTTATCTACTTTGTTGGATTTTTCATAAAACCAACGCTTACTTTTATTCATTAATTCAATAGTTTTCTTTTTTACTTTCAATTTTATTGATCTCTCCTTTTATTTTTTTGAAATTCAATTTTGGTATTTGATTGGGGGGTTTTAATTTGTTATTTTTGGGGGCGGAGCCAAGATGGCGGAGAAGACACACACGACTTTCTAAGCTCTTCTCTTACCCTCTTTATCAATATTATATCGAGCCTCAAAAATAGTCTTGACTGCTACAATTCGTAAAGATAAGAAGTAGAACAACTCACCAGCTGAAGAAAATCTGCAGTCTCGCCAAGAAAAAGGTTGGTCCGGGCCAGGGGAGATCACAGACTGGGAGGAGAAATTAGGTTCTGAGGAGACCTCAAGATGAAAGGAAAGCACAGATCTCAGCATAAGCACCAGCACCCAACCCGCAGTACTGCTTTTCCCTTGGGAGCTAAGTTCAACCTGCACGGCAGTGAGGAACAGTCCGCCAGTTTACCTCAATCTGCACACAGTGGGGGCCTCGACTTGCCATAGAGTTTTCAGGAGCCAGGATCATTTATCGCAGAGACACTGGGGCAGATTTCTGGGTGGTCTGCAGTTCAGCTGCTAATACCACAGTCCCACAAGAGATTGGCCCAGTCAGTAGTGACACTTTCAACCCCTTAGTCTCTAGCAGAGAGCAATTGACTAAACCACAGCCCAACTAGGCACTCCATATCTTTTACAGCCAGTCTGAATCCACTTCCTGTTGAGGAAGGAAAACTCACTCATGAGCAATTCCCAAACCTGAGCTGGAAATCAGTTTACATCCTCCCTGCTCTGCAAAGAGGAAGCTAGTAGACAACCCCTTGCCTAGAGAATACCCTGCATAAAACTGGTTTAAAAACATGAATAAAAAAGATGAAAAGAATGATGGACAGCTCTCTGAGAAAAAGAGTCATATGTCAGCAAACCTAGAAGAAAACCTCAAACAGCAAAATAACTATATCCACACTGTCCTCCTTACATGATGCTCTTATAGAAGAAGATTCATTAAAAGTCTCAAAAGAGGTTAGAAGTATCTAAATGGGAAAGGAAAGAGAAGCTTATCATAAGAAAGCAACATAATTCTCCTGAAATACGAATTGAAAAGTTAAAAATTCTAGGAAGTGCAGGGAAACAAACATCTAGAATCTGAAAAATAAAGAACCTGCAAGAAAGTAGGACTTATGCACATTGAAAAAGACAAGAACAACTACACAAGAAAAGTAGGATCTGTGAATTGGAAAAGAAATAATTCACTAAAAAAAAATTCAGTAAGAAATGGAAAAAATTCCACGGATCCAAAACAATACATTTAAAAACCACCAACTTAGACATATAACAGAAAGAAGTAAAAAAGCTAATGAAGAAAATAATTTTAAAAATTAGAACTGAACAAATAGAAACTCAATGATTCAGTGGTAGACACAAGAATCAGTCAAGCAAACAAAAAATGCACAAACTGGAAAAACCCATGAATTATCTACTTGCAAAACAACAGACTTGGAAAACAGATCTAGGAGAGATAATCTGAGGATTATTGGACTTTCCAAAACTATGATGAAAAAAAAGAGCCTAGATACTATTTCAGAAATCATCAAAGAGAACTGCCCAGAGTGTAATAGAATCAGAAGGTAAAATAGCATGAAAGAATTCATCGAACACCTTCTGAAAGAAACCCTAAAATAAAACCCCAAGGAATATTGTGGCCCAAATTTCCAGAACCATCAGATTAAAGGAAAAATTTTACAAGCAAGCCAAAAACAACCATTTAAATACCGAGGTGCCACAATAAATCACCCAAGATCCGCGCTGCCTCTACACAAAGGAAAGAAGGGCCTGAATATGATATCTGAAAAGCACAAGAACTTGGATGCAGCCAAGAATAAACTACACCAAGCAAGCTGAGCATTTTCTTCAGGGAAGAAGATGGACTTAATGAAACAAAATAGAATTCCATTTGTTTCTGAAGAAAACCAGAACTAAACAAAAAAATTTGATCTCAACCATAGAACCAAGACATGCAGAAAAGGTAAAAATAACCTTGAGAAATATTCTGCTGGATATACAAAAAGAATCACATGTATAATTTGATTGTACTGATATGCACATAAATACAAGTAGATATGGAAAAAGGGATGATGGCAGAATAAGTGGGAAGGAGGATAAAAAGAGGGAAACCACATCCCACAAAGAGGCAAAGGAAACTTATCATATCTGAGGGAATTTAGTAGAGGGAGAACATTGTGAATCTTACCTCATCAGAGTTGGCTCAAAGAAAAAATAATTGACATTTGTTTTAGAGAAAATTCTCTCCAGCCCTCATTAAAAACGGGGAGAGGAAAAGGAAAAGAAAAAGAGTAATAAGCAAAAGGAAAAGACTCAAAGGGGGTAGGAGGGATTATTAAGAGGTAAGATCATGATACAAGAGAGGCACATAAGTTTAAAAGGGGAAAGAGAGGTTAGGGGAGGCAAGAATAAGTAAAGCATAACTCTGGGTTATTAGGATGGTCAGGAAAACAGGATTTAGTAATCTAACCTGCAAATGTAATGGACTGAATTCCCCAAAGAGGAGGCAGATAGCAGATTGATCAAACATCAGAACCCTCACAATATGTTGTTTACAAGAAACACTTTAAAGCAGGAGATACATATGAGTAAAGGTAAAGACTGGAGCAAAATCTATTATGCTTCAGGTGAAGTCAAAAAAGCAGGGGTAGCCATTCTTATCTCAGATCAAGCAAAAGTAAAAATTGATCTAATTAAAAGAGATAAGGAAGGTAACTACATCCTGCTAAAGGGTAGCATAAACAACGAAGCAATATCAATATTAAACATATATGCACCAAGTGGTATGGCACTCAGCTTCCTAAAGGAGAAGTTAAGAGTTGCAAGAAGAAATAGACAACAAAACTGTAATAGTAGGAGATCTCAACCTTGCACTCCTTCAGAATTAGACAAATCAAACCACAAAACAAATAAGAAAAGAAATTAAAGAAGTAAATAGAATATTAGAAAAATTAGGTATGTTGGATCTTTGGAGAAATTGAATGGAGATAGAAGGGAATATACTTTCTTCTCAGCAGTTCATGGAACCTATTCAAAAATTGACCATATATTAGGACATAAAGACCTCAAAATTAAATGCAAGAAAGCAGAAATAGTAAATGCTTTCTTTTCAGATCATGATGCAATAAAAACTACATTCAACAAAAAGTTAGGGAAATAGACCAAAAAGTAATTGGAAACTAAACAATCTCATCTTAAAGAATGATTGGGTGAAGCAGCAAATTATAGATACAATTAATAATTTCACTCAAGATAATGACAATGATGAGACATCATACCAAAATTTGTGGGATGCAGCCAAAGCGGTAATAAGAGGGAATTTTCTATCCTTAGAGGCTTACTTGAATAAAACAGAGAAAGAAAAGATTAATGAATTGGGCTTGCAACTAAAAAAACTAAAAAGACCAAATTAAAAACCCCAATCTAATACTAAATTTGAAATTCTAAAATTAAAAGGAGAAATTAAAAATATTGAAAGTAAAAACTATTGAACTAATTAATAAAACTAAGAGTTGGTTCTATGAAAAAGCCAATAAAATAGATAAGCCTTTGTAAATCTGATTAGAAAAAGGAGGAGGAAAATAGAAATTAGTAGTCTTAAAAATGAAAAGGAGAACTTTCTAACCAATGAAGAGAAATTACAGAAATAATAAGGAGTTATTTTAGCTCCAACTTTATGCCAATAAATTTGATAACCTAAGTGAAATGGATGACTACCTCCAAAAATACAGACTTCCCAGACTAACAGAGGAAGAAGTAAATTGCTTGAATAGTCCCATTTCAGGAAAAGAAATAGAACAGGCAATTAAACAACTCCCTAAGAAAAAATCCCCAGGACCAGATGGATTTTCATGTGAATTTTACCAAACATTTAAAGAACAATTGGCCCCAATGCTATATAAATTATTTGATAAAATAGGGAATGAAGGAGTCCTACCAAATTCCTTCTATGACACAGACATGGTACTGATACCTAAACCAGGTAGGATGAAAACAGAGAAAGAAAATTATAGACCAATCTCCCTAATGAATATTGATGCTAAAATCTTAAATAAGATATTAGCAAAAAACTACAGAAAATCATCTCCAAGATAATACACTATGATCAAGTAGGATTTATACCAGGAATGCAGGGCTGGTTCAATATTAGAAAACTATCAATATAATTGGCCATGTCAATAACCAAATTAACAAAACCATATGATCATCTCAATAGATGCAGAAAAGCATTTGATAAAATCAACATCCATTCCTATTAAAAACACTTGAGAGTATAGGAATAAATGGACTTTTCCTTAAAATAATCAGCAGCATCTATTTAAAACCATCAGTAAGCATCATATGTAATGGAGACAAACTGCAACCATTCCAATAAGATCTGAGTAGAAACAAGGTTGCCCACTATCACCGTTACTATTTAATATTGTATTAGAAACGCTAGCTATAGCAATAAGAGCTGAGAAAGAGATTAAAGAATAAGAATAGGCAATGAGGAAGCCAAATTATCACTCTTTGCCGATGACATGATGTATACTTAGAGAACCCCAGAGATTCTAGCTAAAAAGTTAGTTAGAAATAATCCACAACTTTAGCAAAGTTGTAGTTATAAAAAACCCACATAAGTCATCAGCATTCTTATATATGACTAACAAAATCCAACAGTCAGAGTTAAAAGAGAAATTCCATTTAAAGTAACTACTGATAATATAAAATATTTAGGAATCTATCTACCAAGGAAAATCAGAAACTTTATGAGCAAAATTACAGACCACCTTTTCACACAAATTAAGTCTGATCTAACCAATTGAAAAATATTAAGTAGCTTTGGATAGGAGAGCAAATATAATAAAGATGACAAATACCTAAACTAATCTATTTATTTAGCAATACCAATCAGAGTCCGAAAAAACTATTTTAATGACCTAAAAAAATGACAACAAAGTTCATATGGAAAACAAAAGGTCAAGAATTTCAAGGAATTAATGAAAAATCAAATGAAGGTGGCTTAGCTAAATAGATCTAAAATTATATTATAGAGCACAGTTACAAAAACCATTTGTATTGGCTAAGGAATAGATTAGCTGATCAGTGGAACAGCTTAGTTCAAGGATAAAACAGTCAACAAATATAGCAACCTAGTCTTTGAAAAACCCAAAGTTCCCAGCTTTTGGGATAAGAACTTACTGTTTGATAAAATTGTGGAAAATTGAAACCATTGGCAGAAACTAGGCATTGATCCATACTTAACCGTACACCAAGATAAGGTCAAAATGGTTCTATGACCTAGATAAAGAATGAAATTATTAATAAATTAGAGAAACACAGGATAGTTTACCTCTCAGACCTGTGGAAGGGAAGGTCTTTATGACAAAGAGAACTAGAGATCATTACTGATCACAAAATAGAAAATTCTATTATACAAACTGAAAAGTTTTGTACAAACAAAACTAATGCAGACAAGATTAGAAGGAAGCAATATACTGGGAAAATATTTTTACAGTCAAAGTTTCTGATAAAGGCCTCCTTTCCAAAATATAAGAATAACTCTAATTTATAAAAAATCAGCATTCTCCAATTGAAAATGGTCAAGGATATGAACAGACAATTCTCAGATGAAGAAATTGAAACTATTTCTAGTCATATGAAAAGATGCTCCAAGTCATTATTAATCAGAGAAATGCAAATTAAGACACTCAATGTCTATACTACACACCTAGCGATTGAGCTAAAATGACAGGAAAAATAATGATGATTGTTGGAGGGGATGTGGAAAACTGGACATTGATGCATTGTTGGTGGAGTTGTGAACAAATCCAACCATTTTGGAGAGTAGTTTGGAACTATGTCGAAAAGTTATCAAACTCGGCATACCCTTTGACCCAGAAAGTGTTACTACTGGGATTATATCCCAAAGAGATTATAAAGAAGGCAAAGGGACCTGTATGTGCACGAATGTTTGTGGCAGCCCTTTTGTAGTGGCTATAAAACTGGAAACTGAATGGATGTCCATCAGTTGGAGAATGGCTGAATAAATTGTGGTATATGAATATTATGGACATATACTGTTCTGTAAGAAATGACCAAACAGGATAATTTCAGAAAGGCCTGGAGAGACTTACACGAACTGATGGTGAGTGAAATGAGCAGGACCAGGAGATCATTATATACTTCAACAACAATACTATATGATGACCAGTTCTGATGGACCAGGCCATCCTCAGGAATGAGATCAACGAAATCTTTTCTAATGGAGCAGTAATGAACTGAACCAGCTATGCCCAGAAAAAGAACTCTGGGAGATGACTAAAAACCATTACATTGAATTCCCAATCCCTATATTTATGCCCACCTGCATTTTTGATTTCCTTCACAAGCTAATTGTACAATATTTCAGAGTCTGATTCTTTTGTACAGCAAAATAACGTTTTGGTCATGTAATACTTATTAGTTAATCTAATTTATATTTTAATATATTTAACATCTACTAGTCATCCTGCCATCTAGGGAGGGTGGGGTAGAGTGAAAAATTGGAACAAGAGGTTTGGCAATTGTTAATGCTGTAAAGTTACCCATATATATATCCTGTAAATAAAAGGCTATTAAATAAAAAAAAAAATAAGGCAAAAAAAAAAAAAAAGAAAATGGAATAACTCACTAGGAGGAAATGTCATGATGTTTTCTGCGTGCATTATTAGAAGAGGAAATGCACAAATAATGTTAGAGAAAGTGAGCTTCAATGTGAAAATGGGAAAATCAAAACATAAATCAGAAAAGTAAGCTTCTATTTGAGATTGGAGAACAAAATGAAAGGCATAAAATATAAATGGAATAAATAATGCAGCTCTGTCAGAATGAACTCAAGATTGGCTTCTTTGGGAATTGAATGTTGCACCAGAGTTATAAGACAAAATTAATAAAGTTAATAAAGTTTAAACAAAAAAAACTTAATTTGTTATTTTTCTAGCTTTTTTACTTGCAAGCCCAAATCATTGATCTTCTCTTTTTCTGTGTCATTCAAGTAGTCATCTAGAGATATAAACTTTCTGCTTATTACCATTATGACTGAAACCCACACATTTTGGTATGTTGTCTCATTATTGTCATTCTCTTGGATGAAATTATTAATTATGTCTATGCTTTGCTGTTTCACTCATTCATTGTTTAGGAGGAGATTATTTAATTTCCAGTGACTTTGGGGTCTATTTTCTCTGGGCCTTATATTGTGTGTGATTTTTATTGCATCACGATCTGAAAAAAATGCATTAGCTATTTCTTCTTTTTCTGCATTTTTATGCCCCTAACACATGGCCAATTTTTATATAAGTTTCATGAACCACTGAAAAAAAGTAAACTTCTTTCTGCTTCCATTAAACTTTTTCCAAACATCTACCATATCTAACTTTTCTAACATTTTGTTTACCTCTTTGACGTCCTTCTTATTTATTTTGTGGTTTGATTTATCTAGTTTTGAGAGAGCAAAGTTGAGATTTCCCCACTAGTATAGTTTTGCTGTCTATTTCTTCTTGCATCTCTCAACTTCTCCTCTAGGAATTTAGATGTGACACCACTTGGTGCATATATGTTTAGTATTGATATTGCTTCATTATCTGTGGTTCCCTTTAGTAAAATATACTTTCCTTCCTTATCTCTTTTAATTAGATCTGTCTTTGCTTTTACTTGATCTGAGGTCAGGATTGCTACCTCTGCTTTTTTTTTTTCTTCACCTGAAGCATAATATCTTCTCTTCTAGCCCTTTACCTTCACTCTGTAAGTATAACTGTGCTTTAAATATGTTTCTTGTAAACAACATATTGGAGGATTCTGCCTTTCAATCCAGCCACTTCTGTTTTATGGGAAATTTTATCCCCTTCACATTCACAATTAAAATAACTAATTCTGTATTTCCTGCCATCTTATTTATTGTAAATTATGTATTTCTCTTTTCTTTTCCCCGAGTATTTTGCTTTTGATGACCTCTGCCTTCTAAGAGTCCTCCCCCTATTGAGCCCCTTTCCCTTTTTACATCTTTTTCCTAATTCTTTTCTTTCCCCTTCTTTTATTCTTTCCCTTTCTTTCCCCTCTTATCCTTCTACTTCCCTACAAGGTGAGGCAAATTTCACTGTGAAATCAAATATTTCTGATATTCTTTCTTATAGCCAAATCTGATGAAAGTAAGATTCACGCAATGCTTATCCCCTTCCCTTCTTTCCCTGAATTATAATAGGTTTTCTTTCCCTCTTCATGAGATATAATTTCTCTTATTTTTCCTCCTTTTTTCTCTTTTTTCATTACTATCCCCTTTCCACCTCTAGTTTCTTTTTCATATTATCATAATAAAATCAAATTGTATCCACATTCTCTAAGTATACCCATAGCAGAAATAAAGTCCTCCGGAGTTCTTTCCTTTTTTTTTTTTTTAAACCTTTTTATGCTTCTCTTGAGTTCTGTGTTTGGAGATCAATTTTTTGTTCAGTTCTCGACTTTTCATTATAAATAGTTGAAATTCACCTATATCATTGAATGTCCATCTTCTTCCCTGAAATTTAATGCTCATTTTAGTTGAATAGTTTACTCTTGCATGTAATCTAAGTTCATTTGCCTTTCTGAACATCAGATGCTAGGAACCTTGATCCTTTAAGGTAGAAGCTGCTATGTCTTGGGTAATCCTAATTGTGGCTCCTCAATATTTAAATTGCTTCTTTTTGGCTACTTGCAATATTTTTTCCTTGGTGCAATAGTTCTGAAATTTAGCCCCAATATTCCTTGGAGATTTAATTTCAGTGTCTCTTTCAGGAGGTGATGAGTGAATTTTTTGATGGCTATTTGACCTTCTGATTCCGAAATATCAGGGCAGTTTTGTTTTATGATTTCTTATAAGATAATGCCTAGGTTCTTTTTTTTTCCATCAGGCTTTCTAGATTGGCTGTCCTGGATTTATTTTCCAGGTCAACTGTTTTTCCTAGGAGATATTTCATCTTTTTTCTATCTTTTTCATTTTGTTTTTGTTTTTGTTTGACTGATTCTTAGAGTCTCATTGAATCATTCACTTCCATTTGTTCAATTCCAATTTTTAGTGTATTATTTTTTCAGTTAACTTTCTTAGCTTCTTTTGTAATTAACCAATTGAATTTTTTGTTCATTGTATTCTTTTCCATTTCACAAATTTTGTTTTGTACTGAATAAGTTTCTTTCATATCTCTTTTGTAGGGCATTATATTTTTTCCATTCCTTCTTTTAATGATCTCATTTTATTTTCCCATTTATGCATTCTTTGAAAAAAACCTTGTGAAATGAGGACCACCTCATGGCTCTCTTTGGGACTTCATCTGTAATTGCTTTGCTGTTAGAAACCTCAGGATTTGAAGTCTGTTCTTCTCTAGCTCCATAAACCTGTCTATGGTGAGAGTTCTTTTTGTTTTTTTATTCATTTTTGAGGCTTGAGGTCTGTTCAAAGCAAAGGAGCTTGAGCTACTTTAATTTGTTCTGGGGCAGTTTTGCTGATTGATTTCCAGTGTTGGGTAATGGTGGCTCATTGGTTTACAGTTTGCCAAATTTGGCAAATGTACCAAACCACCTTCTTGAAACCAGGAAAAAGTAGCCTGAGACTCAGATAAGATTCCCAGGTGCATCGAAGCCTCAATGCTCTGACTCCCCAGCCCAGCTCCTTGCTCCATCTCCCTGTGCTTGTCTGGGCTCAACAGACTATCTCCTCACCCGTTTGAAACAGACCTGTTCTGAAGTTCTTTCAAGGTAATTTCTTCTAGAAATGTGTTATATTCCAAATGTTTGTGGATTCTTTGACTCCAAAACTAGTTTAGAGGCTTACTCTGCAGTTAGTTTGAGAGATCATGGGAGGTCACAGTGAGTTGTATCTGCTCTCTGCCATCTTGGCTCTGCCTCCTCTCTACTATAAAGTCTGATAGTAGAAGTACTATCATTTTTTTTTCTTTTGCATTCATTTGTGTCCATTTCCAGAGAACCAACTCTGCTATGTGAGTGGCAGACTTCTATGAGAGTAGTGTTTAAAAGAAATGCAATTAGGGAATATGGAAGAGTCTTAGAGGAAGGTCTTAAGTCAGAAGAAAATTCTTATTGATATAACTTAAAATCCAAATACTCCTAGATAACAAATAAGGCCAAAACAAATAAGACCGAAACAAGACCCAGGCAGAAGGATAGAAAGACTAACTTTAAACAAGTTTGTTTCTCAGCACTTTTTCAGCAAGTAGTGAACAAACTGCCAATGACTGCCTATCAGTCATCTGTTGATTAAATATACTTATTTTTATATCTGGACAGCTAGGTGGAAGAGTTTATTGATCTCTCAACCTAGAATGAAGAAGACCTGAATTCAACTCTGACCTCAGACATTTACTAGTTCTGTGAATCAGGGCAAAATAATTTAATCTTTGTTTGCCTCAGTTTCCCCAAGTTTAAGGTAAGGAAAATAAGAGCATTTATTTCCTAGGCTTCCATGAAGATCAATATTTACAAATAATTTAGCACCATGCCTAATAAGTAGAAAATGCTTAATAAATGCTTGATTTCTTTCTTCTTTCTTTCCTTTGAATATATTGTTTTCCTGTTATATGCTATAAGTAAATGACTTCTTTTATATATATATATATATTTCCAGTGTCAAACACAATACAAGGCACATGATAGGTACCTCATGTATGTTTTTAAAGTAGAACTAAATTGAATGGTTCAAAACACAATCAAGCTCTTATGTTTCTTAAAAATCAGAACAAAAAAGAAAAAAACAACAAAAGAACATGTTTACTAATATTAACAAGGTAAACATCATCCATTACACTTATATTTTGCTTCAACTTTAGCTTCCTTTACAATAAGGTTAATGTGTATGTATGTGTGTACATACACAGATATGCATACACACAAATTTTATATCAGAACTATACATACACATCTATCTATCTATATACAGAAGATGTATATCTGTAATAAATACAAATATATAATATATGTGCATATATATATGTGTGAGAAAGAGATTAACACAAATGCATATGTACATATATGTGTGTATATGAGAGGAAGTGGGAAGTTGCTTTATTTTTCCATATTTATTCTCATAGTCATTTCATTTTTTTTCATTTATCATTTATCATTCATCATAGCCACACTTTACTCTTCCCCTGATTCATATGGTCTTAATCTAGGATCTAGCCTGAATTATTTAATCCTTTTGCCTCCTCATTTTTTCCTCTTCTAATTACCATCATCACTGCTTTAAAAAATGTTATTATGAAATAACATCTCTCCTTAAGATTTTATAATACCTCCCATTATTTAATGGGCCACGGCCAAAAGCCTCCCATCACACCTCAAAGTTCCAATGCTGGACCATCTTAGTTTTATTTTTGAGGCCACTTTTACTGCTCATCCCAGAAACAAATATTTAAATCTCAGTTGTACCTCTACCACTCTAGCTTTGGAGAGTTCTCCACAACTGCCACATATTTCTGTTCCATCTTTGTCAGATGCTTCTCTAACTCCTCCAAAAACAAAGAGAGATCCTTCTCTCTAAAAGCACTGGATGGCAACTTTCAACTAAATTCAAAAGTTTTAGAAATTTTTTTCTGACGATTTTATAATATTAAAAAAATTTATATTTTATTTTTAAAGTTATATTATTAAGGATATTTTCCTCCTATTCATTCTGTTTATACTATTCACCTAGATAGACCTAATAGGTATGATTTTAAGTAAATTAAATGGAATAAATGATGAAATGTAACTTTATAATATTTTAAATAATATTTTATTAATAGCTTTTGCTTTTGTATAACTCCAATTTCCCTCATATTCTGCTTTATTAGAGTTATCTTGCCTAGTATAAAGATCCTTTAAAAATAAATAAAATTAATAAGAAATAAATATAAAGGCATATTTGATGTCTAGAACTTCACCTTCTTCATTCATATGTTATGAATTTTCAAATAGAAAAATAAAAATAAGGACTTCTGTGTCATCATGGTGATTTTTATTCTTGCATCAGGAGATTGTATAAGATGGAAGAACAACTGATGTTGCTGTGTGCAACTGCTTTTCATGGGGGGTGGGGGGTAGAGACAGCAAATTTCCTAAAAGAAATCAAGTTACTTATTAAATATAGGAAGTTCCTGCATCCCTAAAATAAGCTGGAAAATGCAGGAGGAAAAAAAAAAAGATAGGGGTGGAGCCAAGATGGTGGGGAGGATACATGTTTCTTTCTGACCTTCTCCCATGACCTTCACACTAATTACCAAATCCAGTCTCTGAATTAGTTCTGGACTGACAGAACCCATCAATATTGAGAGTGTAACAAATTACCAGCAGAAGATAATTTTGAGGATCACTAAAAAATATCTTTCAATAAGGCAAGGAAGGAGGTGGGCCAAGAACAAGCAGGCTGAGCACAGACGCTAGGGCTTGCAGGCAGCACAGAGTCCCAAAGCAGTGAACTCAGAGAATTTACAGAGAGGAATCTACAGCAGTGTTGGATACTCTACCGTGGTTGCAAGCCAATAGATCAACAGAGAATTTATAAAAAAAACATTCAACACAAACACAAAAAGGCAAATAATGAACCCTGAATGCCAGAATTTCAAGAGACCTGGCCATGCCCATCCAGCATTGGAATTCAATCAGCTTAGGCAGTGTTGCTTGTAGAAGAATCTTGGACAATGTCCCTTGTCCTATGTGGGGACCGAGTTAAGACCGTGGATACTTTAGAATCAGCCCGAGTCAGGATAAGTAAAAATCTTTGGTCTTTATTCTTGGTTGAAATGAGAGGAATGGACACAGGAATTTTCTCTTCCTCACTCAGGGAGGAGTCACACCCACTTGTCTTAATCCACCCTCTAATCCCTTCTCCAAATCTCTCTATACACCAACAGATCCAGCCAGCCCCAAATAGTGGGGTGAGTCATTTTCCAAACATATGCTAATAGAGTATTGTACAATAAGTAATTAGCCTTAAGTGCTTGGCTGTCCAAGTGCATCTCCTCAGTTTCAGCCCATTACAATTCTAAAAGATCTCAATGCTTTAAAAAATTAGTAAAAAAGGAAAAAGAGCTCTGACCATAAATAGTTTTGTTTTGTTTTGTTTTTTATAGTGAATTAGAATTGATTTCAAGCCCTGAGGAGACTGAAAACAAAATGTCTCAAGATGAAGCTGCAAAGGGTGATAAAATTGGTCCCCATCACACAAGGCTCTCCTAAAAGAAATTTTAAAATGATCTTAAAAGAGAATTAGAAGAAAAATGGGGAAAAAAAATTAAAAGTTCTCAAGAGGTTGTGGAAAAAAAACACAGGAATTATCTGAAGAAAATTCTTTAGAAAATAGTGAAATGGGAAAAACATATAACTCTTTAAAAAATAGATTTGACAAAATGGGAAAAGTAAACAACTGTCTAAAAGATAGAATTTGTAAAATGGAAAAAGAAAACAATCCCCTGAAAACAGAGTTTGTGAAATGGAAAAAAAAAATTCATAGAGCATCATTTAAAAATTCAATTGAACAAATACAAAAATAAATCAAAAAGTGAAGAAAATAATTAACTAAAAATCAGAACTGAACAAATAGAATTGAATGACTCAATGAAACATCAAGAATCAGTTAAACAAAACCAAAAAAAAAAAAAGAAAAGAAAAAAATTTAAAATGTAAAATATCTAATTGGGAAAACAGTTGACTTGGAAAATAGATCTAGAAGAGACAATCTAAGGGTTGTTGGACTTCCTGAAAACCATGATTAAAAAAAAAAGATCCTCAACACTATTTTTAATGAAATCATCAAAGAGAATTGCCCAGATGTCACAGAATCAGAAGGTAAAATAGCCACTGAAATATTCACCAAACATCTCATGAAGGAGACCCCAAAATTAAAACTCTAAGGAATATTGTGGCCAAACTTCAAAATTATCAAACCAAGAAAACAATATGACAAGCAGCCAGAAAAATTCAAATACTGAGCAGCCAAAATAAGGAGTACCCAGAACCTAGCAGCTTTCACTTTAAAAGATTGAAGGGCTTGGAATCTGATATGTTGAAAGGCAAAGGAACTTGAAATGCAGCCAAGAATAAACTATTCTGCTACACTGAGCATTTCCTTCCAGGGAAGAAGATGGACATTCAATGAAAACAAAAATAAAATCAAATAAAGAAAGTCAAAAATAATAAATGCATTTTTTTTCAGATCACAATGCAATAAATATCACATTCAGTAAAAGGACAGGGAAAAATAGACCAAATAGTAATTGGAAAATAAATAATTTCATCCCAAAGAATGAATTGTAAGCAAATCATAGGCAATTAATAATTTCATCCAGGAGAATGATGATAATGAGACAACATACCAAAATTTGTGTGATGCAGCCAAGGTGGGAATAATGGGAAATTTTATATCTCTAGATGCCAACTTGCATAACATAGAGGAAGAGAATATCAAGAATTGGGCTTGCATCAAAAAAAAAAAGATAGAAAAAGAACAAATTAAAAACCCCTAATCAAATACCAAACTTAAAATTCTAAAAATAAAAGGAGAAATTAATAAAATTGAAGGTTAAAAAAAACTATTGAATTAATAAATAATACTTAGAGTTGGTTTTATGTAAAAACCAATAAAATAGAAACTGTTAGTTAATTTTATTAGAAAAAGGAAAGAGGGAAATCTAATTGTTAGTCTCAAAAATCAAAAGGGAGAACTTTCCACCAATGAAGAGAAAATAAAATAATAATTAGGAGTTACTTTCCCCAACTTTATGCCAATAAATTTGATAACCTAAGTGAAATGAAGGAATACTTAGAAAAACATAGATTGCCTGGATTAACAGAAGAAATAACTTGCTTAAATAGTCCCATTTTAGTAAAAGAAATACAACAAGATATTAATCAAATCCCTAAGAAAAAATCTCCAGGGCCAGATGGATTTACATGTGAATTCTATGAAAAATTTGAAGAACAATTAATATTCCAATAATATGCCAATTCTTTGGGAAAATAGAGAAAGAAGGACTCCTACCAAATTCCTTCTAAGTCAGAGACATGGTACTGAAATCTAACTAGGTAGAATGAAAACAGAGAAAGAAAATTATAGACCAATCTCCCCAATGAATTTTGACATACAAATCTTAAATAAAACATTAACAAAGATATTACATAAAGTCATCCTCAAGATAATACACCATGACCAAGTAGGATTTATACCAGGAATTCAGGCTTGGTTCAATATTAGAAAAACTACTAGCATAATTGAATGTATGAATAACCAAATTAATAAAAACATGATTATCTTAATAGATGCAGAAAAAAGAATTTGATAAAATCCAACATCCTATTAAAACTCTATTAAAAACTCTAGAGAATATAGGAATAAATGGACTTTTCTTTAAAATACTCAGTAGCACCTATTTAAAACCATCAGCAAGCATCTTATTTAATGGGAATAAACTGGAATCATTTCCAATAAGATCAGGAATGAAACAAGGTTGCCCTCTATCACCATTATTATTCAAAATTGTATTACAAATGCTAGCATTGGCAATAAGAGTAGAAAAGGAGATTAAAGGAATTAGAATAGGTAATGAGAAAACCAAATTATCACTCTATTCAGATGATGTGATGGTATAATTAAAGAATCAACTAAAAATTATTAGAAATAATGCACAACTTTACCAAAAGTTTAAGGATACAAAATAAATCCACTTAAATCAGCAACATATCACTAACAAAATCCAACAGCAAGATATACAAAGAGAAATTTCATTTAAAATAACTGTCGATGTACAAATAAAACTAATGCAGACAAGATTAGAAGGGAAGCAATAAACTGGGAAAACTTGTTTACAGTCAAGATTCTAATAAAGGCCTCATTTCCAAAATATATTTAGAATTAACTTTAATTTATGAGAAATCAAGTCATTCTCCAATAGATAAATGGTCAAAGGATATAAACAATTTTCAGATGGAGAAATTGAAACTATTTCTAGCCATCAGAAAAGATGCTCCAAATAATTATTAATCAGGGAAATGCAAATTAAGACAACTTTGAGATACCACTACACCACCTGTCACTTTACAGGAAAAGATAATGCTGAATGTTGGAAGAGATGTAGGAAAACTGGGACACTGATGAAAAATCAGTGGAAATGTGAATGAATCCAACCATTCTGGAGAGCAATTTGGAACTATGCTCAAAAAGTTATATATATATATATATATATATATATATATATATATATATATATATATATATATAATTTGATCCAGCAGTGTTACTACTGGAATTATATCCCAAAGAGATCTTAAATAAGGGAAAGGAACCTCTATGTGCAAAAATGATTGTGGCAGCCCTTTTAGTAGTAGCTAAAAAACTGGAAATTGAATGGATGCCCATCAATTTTAGACTGGCTGAATAAGTTATGTTTTATGAATGTTATAGAATTTTATTGTTCTGTAAGAAATGGCCAGCATATGAATCAAAGCAGTTCCACTTGTTGAATAGTGAAAAGAACCAGCTACACACAGCAAAAAAACAAACAGACAAACAAACAAAAAACAAACAAACAAACAAAAAAACCCTATGGGAAAAGAATATGAACCACAGCATAACCACTCCACCTATTTTTGTCCACTTGCATTTTTTATTTCCTTCTCAGGTTATTTTTACCTTATATCTAAGTCCCATTTTTCTTGTGCAGCAAAATAACTGTACAGATATGTAAAAAAATATTTTATTTAACATATACTTTAACATATTTAACATGTATGGGTCTGCCTGCCATCTAATGGAGGGGGTGGGATGAAGAAGGGGAAAAGTTGAAAAAGAGGGTTTTGCAAGGATTAATGTTGAAAAATTACCCATGCATATATCTTGTAAATAAAAAGCTACAATAAAATAAATAAAATAAAATAACTATCAATAGTATAAAATATTTGGGAATCTATATGCCAAGGGTAAGTCAGAAACTATATGAGCAAGACTACAAAATACTTCCCACACAAATAAAGTCAGATCTAAACAATTGGAAAAATATGAAATGCTCTTGGATAGGTTGAGCAAATATGATAAAGATGACAACACTACCTAAACTGATTTATTTATTTAGTGTTATAACAATAAAAACTCCCAAGAAGCTATTTTACTGACTTAGAAAAATTAACAACAAAATTCATCTGGAAGAATAAAAGGTCAAGAATTTCAAAGGAATTAACAGAAAAAAATGAAGCTATTTTACTGACTTAGAAAAAATAACAACAAAATTCATCTGGGAGAACAAAAGGTCAAGAATTTCAAAGGAATTAATAAAAAAAAGAAAATGAAGGTAGCCTAATTATCCCATTATTAAAACTATATTATAAAGCAGTAGTCCTCAAAATCATTTGGTACTGGCTAAGAAAAAACGTAGTTGATGATAGGAATAGATTAGGTTTACAGGGCAAAATAGTCAATGACTATAGTAATCTACTGTTTGACAAACCAAAGATCCCAGCTTTTGGGATAAGAATTCACTATTTGACAAAAACCGCTGGGAAAATTGGAAAGTAGTATGGCAAATCTAGGCATTGACCCACACCTTATTCTGTATACCAAGATAAGGTCAAAATGAGTTCATGAACTAGACATAAAGAATGATATAAAGAAATTAGAAGAACATAGGAAAATCTGCCTCTCATATCTGTGGAGGAGGAAGGAATTTGTGACCAAAGAAGAACTAGAGCTCTTTATTGATCACAAAATAAATAATTTTGATTATATTAAGTTTAAAAAATTTTGTACAAACAAAACTAATGCAGACAAGATTAGAAGGAAAACAATAAACTGGGAAAACATTTTTACATTCAAAGTTCTGATAAATTCATCTTATAAAGAGTATTGATTATAACTTTTAGAAATTCAAACTATTCTCCAGTTGATAAAAGGTGAAAGGAAATAGACAATTTTCAGATGAAGAAATTGAAACTATTTTTAGTCATATGAAAAGGTATAGTTCATTGAAATGCAAATTAAAACAACTCTTGAAATATCACTACACACCTGTCAGATTGGGTAAACTGACAGGAAAAGATAATGAGGATGTTGGAGGAGTTGTGGGAAAACTGAGACAAGGCTACATTCTTGGTGGAATTGTGAATGGATCCAACCATTCTGCAGAGCCATTTGCAACTATGCTCAAAAGTTATCAAACTGTGCATACTCTTTGACCCAGAGATGTTTTTACTGGGCTTATACCCCAAAGAGATCTTAAAGGAGAGAAAGTGATCCACATGTGCAAAAATGTTTGTAGCATCTCTTTTTACAGTGGCCAGAAACTGGAAACTGAATGGATGCCCATCAATTAGAAAATGGCTGAATAAATTTTGGTATATTATTGTTCTGTAAGAAATTATGGGATATTCTTGTTCTGTAAGAAATGACCAGCAGGATGATTTCAGAGAGGGCTGAAGGCACTTACATGAACTGATGCCAAGTGAAATGAGCCAAACCAGGAGTTCACTATACACGGCAACAAAAAGATTATACATTGATCAATTCTGAAGGGTGTAGCTTTTTTTTTTTTTAACAATGAAATGATTTAAACCAATTCCAATTGTTTAGTGATGAAGAGAGCTATCTGTGGGAACTGAATGTGGTTCACAACTTAGCATTTTCACTCGTTTCATTGTTGCTTGCTTGCTTTTATTTTATTATGCTTCTTTTATTTTTACTGATTTGATTTGATTTGATTTTTCTTGTGCAGCACAATAATTGTATAAATATGCATGCATATATTGGAAAAATAAAGACAATTCATTTTTATTGTCAAAAAAGATGTTGAAAAATGCTGACTTTATTAGATGAATGAATTTTTGCTTACAGTAATGGCCAAAATATGAAATTAAGAAAAATATCAGAATCCTATGTTTCTGTGTTGAAAAAAATTCGTATTAGTTATAGAGATGCACTATTTATTTTTCCAAAATGTTGCTTCAGCTCTTCCCCACCACAAAGATAATATTTAATAAAATAAATTTTTTATGGTAAATAAATTTTTGAAAGAATTTTTGGTAAAATGTATAATAAAGTAACATTTTTTGTTGTTGTGTAACATTTGTATTCTGACTAATGTTATCCTATTTTATGGTCTCTCATTAGCACTTATATACATATCTTGTGCCATATTTATTTGTAATTGTTTGAACACGACTTTTCAAGTGTTCTAATATCTGTTTTATTTCTTTCTCCCTTTCAATCAGTTTCTCCTCTTTTTTATCATAATGCTCTTGTCTTTATGGTTGCTATGTAATGCTGGGTATACATACTCACTAGTCTTGTTTCTTAACATAGTCACTTCACTGCAACTTTCCATTTTGTTCATTATTTTAATCAAAGTCCTCAGGGTTGTCGATTTTACATAAAAGATAAATGCTTTTAACCCAGGTAAACAATCAAAAGAAAATTTCAATGAATATTACTAATGATACAAATATCACAAAATTTGGAAGACTGATGATGGCAATAACATGACATACCAATGTTTCTCCTACCTCCATGTCTTTTCCTTTACAATTTCTACACATTAAATTCATGTGTATTTTTGAAACTCAGCTCAAGTTTCAATACCTTTATGATTAACGTCCAGAAAGACACTGTTATAGTGGAAATAAAGCTCAACTTGATGTCAAGAAGACATGAGCTCAAACCCTAGCCCTGATTGAGTAAAAATCAGCTACAAAATGGAATATGGAAATCAAGACAATTGGTATGAGAAGAAAGTAATCTCTATTAACATCAATTTCCTCCTGTATGTAGCACATATCCTAATCCATTTTTAACCCTCATTCCTACTGGAATGCTGAATCCTCAAAACTCTGCTGATACACAATGTTTAGGACTTTCCCTGAGGTATTACTGGAATATTTTTCCTTTGTAATAGTCCATAAGCATTTAGTGTTGTGCTCTACCTCCCTACCTTGGTTATAAGTTAATATCAGAAAGTCAGGCACAATTAATTTTCTCCTTGCTTTGTTTGTTTTGTTTTTTTATTACGTAGGCATTTTCTACTTCTTTGGTTTATCTTGTACAGAACTCAGTGGTACAAAACATAGTCTGAGAAAAATTGGCCTATCAGTACCTTAGTGTTCAGGGCTCAAGTATATGTGTAGATCTATCCACCTGGATATATTTTTGAAAGGGTCCTTAGATATGGGGTATCTTTTTTGCAGATACCATTGTAGAGTCTTCTTGAGTCTACTTTTTTCTGACTGAGTCCAATTTGTTCTTATATTCTGATTCAGACAATTGAGACAATCACAGATATGCTCTGGAAATAACTAGTAACCAGGATGCTTATGAGAAAAATCTTTTAGAATTTAAGGCAAAAGCATCAGAGGAGATAATAATTATAAAGTGTTTAGCATAATATCCAGTGACATTTAAAGACATCTTTTTTATCCATGTCCTTTTTGTCACTTGGTCTAAAGTCTATGATTTATTGATTCAATGGAGAAATATGTGGACCTGGTTAAGTCATCAGGGTGTAGAATCTTGATACTTTATGTGGAGTGACATAATTGTCTTGACTGAATCTTCTTCCTCCCTCTACACACAACCTGATACTCTTCCCTAAGTTTTAATACTTGCAAATATTGAGCAAATGCTGAGTAAATCTACTGCAATGTCTTTGGCAAAGTGCATAGTCCCAAATCTTGAATAGCCCTTCAATCATTCCAGTAAGACAATGCATTTTTAAAAGATATTATTTAGTGATTTTCACTAAAGGATTTCAAGAAAAGTTCATATGATATAGTTCATACAAAATCTGTTAAATCGTTGTTGTCTGTTAAATGGTGGTGTAAGTTCATAGACTATGTTTGCAAAATTAAGAGCTACCACAAGACCCAACTAGTATTTTGGGGGAGGGAAGTTTTAATTTATTTACTGTACAATTAAATAATAGTACTGGATCTTGTGTCAGAAAAATCTGATTTCAAATCTGTGCCTCAACTATTTACTGGCTTTGTGACCATGGAGAAGTCACTTAAACTCTCTCATTGTATTTTCTCATCTGTAAAAGGTCAATAAAAGTACCACTTCTGCTGCAAATTATTCTGAGGATAAAATGAGATATTTATAAAATGTTTTGCAAACATTTAATGAAAATGTAAATGATAGATATTATTACTAGTTTTTTTACCATTTGTTATTATTATCACCATAGTCATTTTTATTATTATAATTTTAGTGAATAAAGGTAATAAATCCAATTACAAATATAATTTATTTATTATAAATAAAAGGAGAGAATTAGTCCCAGAATGATGGTGTGAAAGATGAACTAGAGAGCAAGGAAACAGGAAAACCAGTCAGGAGACTGTTTAATAGTAAAAATATGCAATAAATTTATAGTGGAGAAAGGAAACCTAATCAATAAAGTGATCAAAAAGCCAGCAGGTAGAAGAAAAAAAGGAAGGAAAACACGGAGTAAGAGTCTTGAATAATCCACAAACTGAATAATCAGTCACTGAATAATGAGAGTTGACTCTACTCCAAGTAACTAGCTATTTAGAATGATAGAAAAGACAATTGGATAAAGCAAATTTGGAAAGTGTGTATATGTGTGAATGTGTGTGTATATGTGTCTATGTGTGTGTAAATGCATATGTGTTCATTTATATGAATGCATGTGCACTTTTGAATGGCATGACAGATTTAAAAGGAGGAACCTGAAACTAACTCCAGAGTTGCTATTTTCTATATTATAGCACTTCCATGACAAATGAAATAGTAATGTGAACCAGACTTTGTAGGAGATCCCAGTAATATAAACCTCAGACTGCCAAGGTCACAAATTTTAGATAAAATAAGTTTTACCAAAGTGTTCTTGTCCACAACCAGCTTCTAGTCATCATCTTTCTCTCTATTAACTACAAATAAAAGTGGAATAAGGGTTTCCTTGAAATTTTTGCAGGAATGAAACAGTTAAAGAACTAGATCATCAGTGAAAAGGCCTGTCCACTAGTTCACAGTTATTGTGGCTATTTTATCACCCATGTGGGCCTTTTTCCAACTGTGAAAAAAAGGTATACGCCATTTCATTACGTTAATGGGGCATGAGAGACACAAATAAAAAAGCACTTGCTTCATACTGGGTACCCGTGAGATGTGAATATTTTTAAATATCTGTAGGTGGTTCACTAACACAGGTAATTGAGTTCCGACATATTTCTCCTTTGAGCATTTCCACAGGGGTGTTCAGGAGTCTTGTAGGTGAGGGGGTAGGGTATGAATAAGAGAAGAATCCTTTTAAGGAAACAATGCATCCTAAGCTTGATCCTTCAAGGAATATTTTCTTAAACTTTAATGCTGCCTTTTATGGCATTACTTTTTCTTCATAAGGGAGCAGTCCCCATTTTTAGAGACACTGCCAACAAAGGACCTAATGCTGCTGTTTGAGTTGTGAGAAACAGGTATTTTGTAAAGGAAGAGAAGACTTTTACAGATGGTACAGTGATGGCATCACCATTGTATATAATGTGGAGGAAATATCTCTCTTGGTAATTATAAATATGTGGGAATTATTAACCTTCCATTCAGAAGAGATTTTCTTCTCTGTGTTTTTTTTCTTAGTTTTATGCCCAGTCATGCAAGCTTATTTTATTTGTTCTATTATAAGTATAACTGGAATCCAAAGAAGCAAACTGCAGCCTATTTTTAATGTAATACTTCTCTTAGTTCAATGGGATATATTTTATAAAATTTTCCTAGAATCTTTTAACTATTAGGAAAGATGAAGCATATACCTGTGTGCTTCTATATTTCATAAATATATATTATATAAACACCTATGTATTTACATAAATATAAACAGATGCATCATATATGTACAGACAGTTTCTGAAGAACTAAAAATTAGTATCATCCAGAGCATAATTAATATTTTGTGAATATTTTGTATCTGTATTCATTATATATTTTGGCAGATGAACATCCATATCTGCAATTATTTCATGGATTTGAGGACCTTCCAATGTGAAAATTGCTTTTTTTATTTTATGGAGCTATTTCCTCCACATTATATACAATGGTGATGCCATCACTGCACCATCTGTAAAAGTCTTCTCTTCCTTTACAAAATACCTGTTTCTCACAACTCAAACAGCAGCATTAGGTCCTTTGTTGGCAGTGTCTCTAAAATTTTATGGGACTTACAGCTTTAGAGAGTTACCTAAAATCCTGAGAATATGGCCATAGTCAAAGAAGTAGTGTGGGTCAAAAGTAGAATTTAAATCTAGGTCTTCCTAATTCAAAGACAATCTCTTCACTCATCTCCAATAATCTCTCATACATACACACATGTATGTATGTATATGTGTGTATATAAACTTTAATCCTTCATGAATCTTTGATTTCTTAATACAACTCTCCTTGCACCACCACAGAGCAAATCCCATCTCTCTCTTAGTAGATAGTCCATACTGACTCTTGTCTATAGGCAATCATAATGCCATGTAATTAATGTAAAAATCTAGGTTTATTACAAGAGAAATGGACCTGCCTGTGGAACCCAAAGAATTCCTTAAAGAAATGTGCACATTGTTCAACAAAGGAAGGAAGAGGCATGGCATTGGAAGGAAAGGATACAGTAATTCCTCCTGAAGGGGAGAAGCAAGGTATTGGCAAATGACACATTCTTTTCTCCTGGGAACCACTAGACTATGATAGGAGTATCTGATTATCTGCAAAGGACCCCAGATGAACAAGCATTATCCCAGCTTGGCACAGACAGATCTGTGTCTGTCTTGCCTCCCAAGCATGCACAGAGAATCCAGTTTAAGGTAAAACAACAAATCATGTCAACTCAGGGAAGCTTTGTCTTTGCCAATTCAGGGCATGTTCTGGGTCCAGTGTTTCTGGAAAAGGGGGCAACTCAAAATGGATGAAAAAATGTCCACAATGGTTAGAATACTAGAAATCACATCATAGCAGTATTCTTTAAAGCATCTATGGAGATTTAACCTGGAAAATAAAAGACAGTATTAATCTAATAGCTTGTTAGAATTTAGTCATTTTTTCAGTATTGTCTTATGCTTTGTTACTCTATTTGGGATTTTCTTGGAAGACATGTTAGAATGGTTTAATATTTCCTTTTCCAGCTCATTTTACAAATGAGGGAACAAGGTTAGTAAAGAACTTGCCTAGGGTCCCACAGATAGTAAGGATTTAAGGTCACTTATGAACTCGGAAGATGAGGCTTTTTGATTCCAGGCCCAGTGCTCTATCTACTGTACCACCCAGCATGATAATTAGCTATCTTCCGACATTCCATAGTATCATAGGATTAAGAGACAGAAAGAAAATTTAAAATAATCTATTCCAATCCTTTTATTCTATATAAGAGGGAACTAAGGCCCATAGAAATGAAATTACTTTCCTAAAGTAAAGAACTTAGTCAATACAAGAACTTATGCCTTCTAGTGTTAAATCCGTAGCTCATTCATCCTATTTCAATAGCTTCCATTTGGAAGAAGGAAAAAACAAATGTATGGCTTTTATCCCACTCTAGTGAGTAGAAGTGGAAGTCAAGAATATTCATTGAAGAGGTAGATTTCAATTTAAGACAAAAATCTCCCAAAATTAAAAGCCTCTAAAAATGGTATAAGCAGCATCCCAAGGTAGTAAGATTCCCATTAGAGGAGGTGTTCAAGCAAAGACCAAATGATTATTTGTGGGATATATGTTAGTAGGGATCAGAATTAGTTCAACCTCTTTCCAACAATGAGATGATTGAGACAAGTTTCAATGATCTTGAGATGAAAAGACCCATCTATGAGTCACAACATAGCATTTTTATACTTTCTGTTGTTGTTTGTTTGCATTTTAAAAGTTTTATTTATTATTATTATTATTATGACCCTTGCAAACCTTTCTGTTCCAATTTGTCCACTCCTTTACCCCACCCTCTCCCCTACATGGAAGCTAGGCCAATGCATGTTAAATAAATTAAAATACATGTTAAATCCAATATACGTATATACATTTGTACAGCTATCTTTCTGCATAAGAAAAATCAGATCTAGAAAGAAAGAAAAAATCCTGAAAAGGAAAACAAAAATGAAAACAAACAATAACAGAAAGTGTGCAACTGCTATTTTGTGGTTCTCACTCATTTCCCATAGTCCTCTCTTCGGGTGTAGATGACTGTCCTCATTACTGAACAGTTGGAAGTGGTTGCAATCATCTCATTTTTGAAGAGAGCCACACACATCAAAATTGATCTTCATATAGTCTTGTTGTTGTCGTGTATAGTGATGTCCTTATTCTAGTCATTTCATTTAGCATCAATTCATGTAAGTCTCTCCAGCCCTCTCTGAAACCATCCTATTGGTCATTTCTTACAAAGTAATAATACTCCAGAACATTCATATACCATAATTTATTCAGCCATTCCCCAATTGATGGACATCCATTCAATTTCCAGTTTATAGCCACTAAAAAAAGGACTCCACAAACATTTTTGTGCATATAGTTTCTTTTCCCTCTTTTAAGACCTCTTTGAGATATAAGCCAGTAATAACACTGCTGGGTCATAAGATATGCCCAGTTTGATAACTTTTTGAGTGTAGTTCCAAATTGCTCTCCGGGTGGATTCGTTCACAGTTCCAGCAACAATGTATCAGTGTACCAGTTTTCCCAAATCCCCTCTAACATTTGTCATTATCTTTTCCTGTCATCTTAACCAATCTAAGAGAAGTATGTAGTGGTATTTCAGAGATGTCTTAATTTGCATTTCTCTGATCAATAGTGATTTGGAGCACCTTTTCATATGACTAGAAATAATTTCGATTTCTTCATCTGAAAATTGTCTGTTCATATCCTTTGACCATTTATCAACTGGAGAATAGCTTGAATTCTATAAATTTGAGTTAATCTCTATATATTTTAGACATTAGACTTGTATCATTACCTTTGAATGTAAAAATGTTTCCCAATTTATTACTTCCCTTATAATCTTGTCTGTATTAATTTTGTTTGAACAAGAATTTTTTGACATAATATAATAAAAATTATCTATTTTGTGATCAATAATGATCTCTAGTTCTTCTTTGGTTACAAATTCTTTCCTCCTCCACAGGTATAAGAGGTAAACTATTCTGTGTTCTTTTAATTTATTTATAATATCATTCTTTATGTCTAGATCATGAATCCATTTTGACCTTATCTTGATATATGGTGTTAGGTGTGGGTCAGTGTCAAGTTTCTGACATACTAATTTCCAATTTTCCCAGAAGTTTTTATCAAAATGTGAATTCTTATCCCAAAAGCCAGTATCTTTGACCTCTTCAAACACTAGATTGCTACAGTTATTGACTATTTTGTGCTATAAACTGAACCTATTCTACTGATCAACTACTCATTTTTTCTCAGCCAGTAACAAATGGTTTTGATAACCACTGCTTTATAATATAGTACTAGATTTGGTAAAGCTAGGCCACCTTCATTTGATTTTTTTTCATTAGTTCCCTTTGAAATTCTTGACCTTTTGTTTGTCCAAATGAATTTTGTTGCTATTTTTTGTAGGCCAGTAAAATAGTTTGTTGGGAGTTTGATTGGTATAGCACTAAATAAATATATTAATTTAGGTAGTATTGTCATTTTATTATTCAAGAGCACTTGATATTTTTCAAGTTGTTTGGAGCTGACTTTATTTGTGTGGAAAGTGTTTTATAGTTTTACTCAAAAAGTTCCTGACTTTTCCTTCTCATAGATTCCCAAAATAGATTTTATATTATTGACAGTTATTTTAAATGGAAATTCTCTTTGTATCTCTTGCTGTTAGATTTTGTAAGTGATGTATAAAAATGTTGATGATTTCTGTGGATTTATTTTGTATCCTGCAACTTTGCTAAAGTTGTGACTTACTTCTAATAGTTGTTTATTTGATTCTTTAGGGTTCTCTAAGTATACTATCATAGCATCTGCAAAGAGTGATAATTTGGTTTCCTCATTACCTATTCTAATTCCTTTAATCTCTTTTTCATCTCTTATTGCCAAGGCTAGTATTTGTAATACAACTTTGAATAGTAATGGTGACAAAGGGCAACCTTGTTTAACCCCTTATCTTATTGGGAATGATTCCAGTTTAACCCCATTACATATGATGCTTGCTAATGATTTTAAATAGACACTACTGACTATTTTAAGAAAAAGTTCATTTATTCCTATACTCTATAGTGTTTTTATTAGGAATGGGTGTTGTATTTTATCAAATTCTTTTTCTGCATCTATTGAGATAATCATATGGCTTTTGTTAATTTGGTTATTGATATAGTCAAATATGCTAATTGCATAATAATATGAGCCCTGCATTGCTTGTATAAATCCTACTTGGTCATGGGTTATTATCCTGGGGATTATTTTCTGTAATCTCATTGCTGTTATTTTATTTCAGATTTTTGCATCAATATTCATTAGGGAAATTGGTTTATAATTTTTTTCTCTGTTTTTATCCTGCCTGGTTTAGGTATCAGTACCATATCTGCATCATAAAAGGAGTTTGGTAGGAGTCCTTCATTCCCTATTTTTTCAAATAATTTATATAATATTCAGCTAATTGTTCTTTAAATATATGGTAGAATTCACATGTAAATCTCTCTGATCCTGGGGATTTTTTCTTAGGGGATTATTAATAGCTTGTTCTATTTCATTTTCTAAAAATTGGACTATTGGAGTAATTATTTTCCCCTTCTGTTAATATGACCAATCTATATTTTTGTAGGGATTCCTCCATTTTACTTAGGATGCCAAATTTATTGGCAAAATGTTAGGCAAAGTAACCCCTAATTATTGCTCTCATTTCCTCTTCATTGGTGCTCAGTTCTCCCTTTTCATGTTTAAGACTAACATTTTGATTTTCCCCTTTCCTTTTTCTAATCAAATTAAATAAAGATTCATCTATTGTGTTGGCTTTTTCCATAAAAGCAACTCTTAGCTTTATTTATTAATTCAATAGTTCTTTTTTTACTTTCAGTTTTATTAATCTCTCCTTTTATTTTTAGAATTTCAAGTTTAGTAATTGATTGTGGGGTTTTAATTTGTTCTTTTTCTGGCTTTTTTAGGTGCAAGCCCAATTCATTGATCTTCTATTTCTGTATTTTATGCAAGTAAACCTCTAGAGATATAAAATTTCCCCTTATTACCACTTTGGCTGTATCCCACAAATTTTAGTATTGCTTCATTATTGTCATTCTCTTGGGTGAAAGTATTAATTGTGTCTATGATTTGCTGTTTCACCCATTCATTTTTTAGGATGAAATTATATAGTTTCCAATTACTTTTTGGTCTATTTTTCTGACTTGTTATTGAATGTAATTTTTATTGCTTTGTAATCTGAAAAATGCATTTACTATTTCTGCCTTTCTGCATTTGATTTTGAGGTCTTTATGTCCTAATATATGTTCACTTTTTGTATAGGTTCCATGTCTCCATTCAGTTTTGTCCAAAGATCTATCATGGCTAAATTTTCTATTTACCTCTCCAAAGATCAATTATATCTAAATTTTCTAGTATTCTATTTACCTCTTTAACTTCTTTCTTATTTATGTTTGTTGTTTGATTTTTCTAGTTCTGAGAGTGCAAGGTTGAGATCTCCCAATATTATAGTTTTGCTGTCTATTTTTTCTTGCAGTTCTCAACTTCTCCTTTAGGAATTTCCATGCTATTCCATTTGGTGCATAATTATTTAGTATTGATATTGCTTCATTATCTATGGTACCCTTTAGTAAAATATAGTTTCCTTCCTTATCTCTTTTAAAACTTTTTGTTCTAAATTTTTCCCTCTTTCCCCCCGCCTCCTCCCCTAAATGGCAGGTAGACCAATACATGTTAAATATGTTAAAATATATGTTAAATCCAATATATGTATAGATATTTATATCTTGCTACACAAGACAATTAGATAATTTTTTTGCTTTTGCTTGATCTGAGATCAGGATAGCTACCCATGCATTTTTTTTTAACATCACTTGAAGCATAATAGATTCTCCTCCAGACTTTTATCTTTACATTGTAAGTATCACTCTGCTTTAAATGTCCTTGTTTTAAACAACATATTGTAGGATTCTGGCTTTTAATCCTGTCTGCTATTCAATTCAACATTATGGGTGAGTTCACCCCATTCACATTTACGGGTTAAAACTACTAATACTGTATTTTCTGCCATCTTATTATCCCCAGATTATAGTTTTCTCTTTCTTTTCCCCCTTTCCTATCTCCCCAGCACCACTTATGAGCACCACTTGCCTCAAGCAGTCTTCCCCCTTTAGAATCCCTTCCCTTTAGAGTCCTTCCCCCTTTCTTACACTGTTCCCTTACTATTTCTATATTCCCTTCTATTTAGCCTACCCCTTCCTTTTTTGCCTTTTCCCTCCCACTTTTTAATAAGATGAGAGAAATTTCTCTGTAAACCAAAAAAAAACAAAAAAAAAAAAAACCAAATTTTCTCTTTGAGCCATGTAAAGATTTACATAATGTTCATCCCCCTCTCTTTTTTCCTCAAATATAATAGCTTTCCTTTCCTTCTGCATGAGATATAATTTCCCTTTTTTTACGTCCACTTTTCCCCTTTTTTCTGATACAATCCCCTTTCTACCTCTACTTCCTTTTTTATATTATAACAATAAAATCAAATTATGCATGTACTTTCTATGTATAGCCATTACAGACATACAGGTGTCAAGAGTTCTTTTTACCTTTTTTATGGTTCTCTTGATTTTTATATTTGGAGGTAAATGGTTTTCTTTAATTCTGGTCTTTTCATCAGAAATAAATGGAATTCACCTGTTTCATTGAATGCCCATCTTCTTCCCTGGAAGAAAATGTTCAGTGTAGCAGGGTAGTTTATTCTTGGCTGCATTCCAAGTTCCTTTGCCTTTTAGAATATAAGACTCTAGGCCCTTTGATCCTTTAATGTGGAAGCTGCTAACTCCTGAGTAATCCTCATTGTGGATCCTCAGTATTTGAATTGTTTCTGTTTGTTTGTTTGTTTTTCTGGCTGCTTGTAATATTTTTCCTTTGTCTGATAGTTCTGAAATTTAGCCACAATATTCCTTTGGGTTTTCACTTTGGGGTTTTTCAGGAAGCATTCAGTGAATTCTTTCAACAGCTTTTTTACCTTCTGATTCTATCACATCAGGGTAGTTCTTTTTGATGATTTCCTTAAAAATAATGTCTAGGCTATTTTTTACATCATGGTTTTCAGGGAGTCCAATAATCCTTAGATTATCCCTCCTCGATCTATTTTCCAGGTCAGTTGTTTTCCTAATTAGGTATTATACATTTTTTCTATTTTTTTCTTTTTTTTTTTTTTTTTGGTTTTGCTGGACTGATTCTTGATGTCTCATTAATTCATTCATTTCCATTTGTTCAGTTCTAATTTTTAGTGAATTGTTTTCATTTTTTTTTTACTTCTTTTCGTATTTGTCCAATTGAGTTTTTAAATAAATTGTTTTGTTCTATGGAATATTTTTTCCATTTCACAATTTTTAATGAATTATTTTCTTTTTTCCATTTCACAAATTCTTTTTTTCCTGGGAGTTATTTACCTTTTCCATTTCACAAATTCTTTTTTTTCTGGAAGTTATTTACATTTTCCATTTCACAAATTTTGTTTCTCGGGGGTTTGTTTTCTTTTTCCATTTCTTCAGGTCTATCTTTTAATGAGTTATATGCCCTTTCCAAACCCTCTTGCAAAGTTTTTCTTTTCTTTACCCATTTTTATTCTAGCTCTCTTTCATGATCCTTTTTCATTTTTTTCTGGGAGAAACTTGTAGAGATCAGGTTATATCACACTTTGGGGCTTTATCTGGAGACAGTCTGTTTTTATTCTCCTCAGGGCTTGTAAATTCTTCTCTTTCACCATAGTAACTATCTATAGTTCAAGTTCTCTTTGCCTTTTTACTCATTAAAAAAAAATAGGATCTGCTTTTAGTGCAAAGGAGGTTTTCTAAGCTGCCTCAACAGGTAGCCACAAAGTAGCCATGGCTGCAGTGGGCCTGTGCTGACTCACTCCTGGTGCTAGGTGGGTATGCCCAGGTCCCATGATACTCTGCATTTGGGGTTCACTATTAACTTTTTGTTTGTGTTGGATTTTTATAACTTCTTTGCTGATCCATTGGCTTGCAACCAGGACAATGTGGCCAACTCTGGTATAGATTCCTCCTCATAGATTCTCCATGGTGCAAAGTCTGCACTGCACCACAGATACTGCACCTGCCCTGGGGCTGCACAGCATGCACTGGTCTCATGCTTTGCATACCTGCCTGTGCCTGGCCACCTCCCGGGTCCAACTGAAACAGACCTTTTCTGGCAATCTTTGAAATTATCTTGTGCTGATAGTTTGCTACACTCCCAATATTTATGGATTCTGCCAGTCCAGCGCTAATTCAGAGGTTGAATTTTGTAATTAGTTTGAGGGTAATCAGAGAAGATCAGACAGAAATCTCTGTCCTCTCTGTCATCTTGTCTCTGCCCCCCTTTTTGTTGTCTTTCTCATTTTTCCACCTTTGATCTATTTTGTGCAGCAATATAATTGCATAAATATGTATACAAATATTAATTTTAATATATATTTTCACAAGCTTATTGGATTATTTGTCATCTAGGGGAGGAAGTGGAAGGATGGGAAAGAAAATTTGAACACAAGGTTTTGCAAGGTTCAATGTTGAAAAATATTCCATGCATATGTTTTGGAACAAAAAAGCTTCAATTAAAAAATATTTTAACATGAAAAACAAACAAACAAAAAAGAATCAGTTCAAAAAATTAAGGCTAGAGTCCCTTTTCAATTTTGAGATTATACAATATATTTTAAAATATGAAAATAAAAGGTTTTGTTTATTAAAGCTTTTTTTTATTTACAAAAGATATGCATGATTAATTTTTCAAAATTGACCCTTCAAAACTTTCTGTTCCAAATTTTTCTCTCCTTCCCTCCATCTCCTCCCCTAGATGGCAGGTAGTCTGAATAAATGTTAAATATGTTAAAATATATGTTAAATCCTATATATGTATAGATAATTCTACAGTTATCTTGCTACACAAGAAAAATTGGATCTAGAAAGAAAAAGAAAACTTTAGAAAAAAAACAAAATGCAAACAAAGATGAACAGAAAGAGTGAAAATGCTATGTTGTGGTCCAAACTCAGTTCCCACAGGCCTCTCTTCATCTTTCTTCATCACTGAAGAATTGTAATTGGTTTGAATTATGTCATTGTTATAGTGAGCCATGTCCATCAGAATTGATCATCATATAGTCTTGTTGTTGCCATGTATAATGATCTCCTAGTTCTGCTCATTTCACTTAGCATCAGTTCATGTAAGTCTCTCCAGGCTTCTCTGAAAACATCCTGCTGGTCATTTCTTACAGAACATTTCTTATATTCCATAATATTCAGCATACATAATTTATTCAGCCATTCTCCAATTGAAGGGCATCCATTCAGTTTCCAATTTCTGGCCATTACAAAAAAGAGCTGCCACAAATATTTTTCTACATGTGCGTCCCTTTCTTTCCTTTAAGATCTGTTTGGGATATAAGCCCAGTAGAAACACTGCTGGGTCAAAGGGTATGCACAATTTGATAACTTTTTGAGTGTAATTACAAATTGCTCTCCAGAATGGTTGGATCCATTCACAGTTCCACCAACAATGTATCAGTGTACCAGTTTTTCCAAATCCCCTCTAACATTTGTCATTATCTTTTCCTGTCATCTTAGCCAATCTGAGAGGTGTGTAGTGGTATCTCAGAGTTGTCTTAATTTGCATTTCTCTGATCAATATTGATTTGGAGCACCTTTTCATATGACTAGAAATAATTTCAATTTCTTCATCTGAAAATTGTCTATTCATATCCTTTGATTACTTATCAAGAATGGCTTGAATTCTTATAAATCTGAGTTAATTCCCTTTATATTTTAGGGAGACCTGTATCAGTACCTTTGAATGGAAAAATGTTTCCCAGTTTATTGATTCCCTTCTAATATTGTCTGCATTAATTTGTTTGAACAAGAACTTTTTAACATAATTAATCAAAATTATCTATTTTGTGATCAATAATGATATCTAATTCTTTTTTGGTTAAAAATTCCTTCCCCTTCTACAGGTCTGAGTGGTAAACTATCCTATGTTCTAATTTGTTTATAATGTCATTCTTTATGAATAAATCATGAATCCATTTCAATCTTATCTTGGTATACAATGTTATGTGTGGGTCAATGCCTAGTTTCTGCCATACTAGTTTCCAATTTTCCAAGCAGTTTTTGTCAAATATTGAGTTCTTATTCCAAAAATTGTCAAACAGTTGATTACTACAGTCATTAACTGTCCTGTGTCCTGTGAAACTAACCTATTCCACTGATCAACTACTCTGTTTCTTAGCCAGTACCAAATGGTTTTGATGATCACTGCTTTATAATATAGTTTAGATCTGGTACAGCCAAAATAATAAAATATTTTTAAGACTTTGGTTTATTATTTTTTGGTTTTGGACACAGCACAATATTTATATGAGGTTCATTTGTATTTGAAAAACAAAGAGATGTTTGCTTTTAGTTCAAATTATTTTTATATGAATACTGTATAACTCTGTTCAATGTCCCTTTGTACCCAAAAGGGTGCTTCATGATACAGACGCTGATATTTCATTTAACTGCATGGGGGAAAGAAAGAAGTTTTTTTATGAAATTCAGGTAAATTTTCAGAAATTAAAATTGGAAACCTCTTATAGCCCCTTAATTTATTTTTTAGCATCATAAGGAGTTGAAAATTATGCACTAATATGCCTAGGAAATGAAAGGATCCAAAAATAATTCAGTTCCCTATTTATTTCTCTCTCTTTTTTTTTGAACAAAACCCAAACCAAACCAAAAACAAATATGTCTGTGATAAAGCCCCTGATTCTAGCTCAATTCATTACTATAAGAAATATCAAGGGCATCATGCCTCTTGCCTCTTGAACTTCAGTCTCAAAGTCTGTCTCTGAGGTCTTGGATCATGAAACAAGAAGCCCATGTTCTAAGGTTCATCATCTTAGCACTGAAAAAATTATCTCAATCTCTCTAAAACAGAGGAATACATTCACTAGGTTTGTGTAAGGGAAGCCACGAACAAAAAGACATCTGTTTAGGCTGAGTACAATAAGTAGTTCAAGAGCTGCTGAATTATCTTTCTCATTGCACGGCATGTTCATGTAAAATTCCTTGCCAGGTAGTTTGCAAAAAAGTTGATAAATCCCAATGGGCAAATAGCAAATTCATGTGACTTAGCTAGGGAAGCCACAGCCTTTCACTTTCCTTATGATAAAAAATCATACTGGCATGAAGGTAACTTCTTAAGAAATGGTGCACTCAGCCTACCTTGGAAGAATGAAATCAACTGGATGCCTTTAAGAATCATCAGTAAGAGTCCATTATTGATCACAAAATAGAAAATTTTGATTACATCAAATTAAAAAGCCTTTGTACAAACAAAACTAATGCAAACAAGATTAGAAGGGAAACAACAAACTGGGAAAATATCTTCACAGTTAAAGGTTCTGATAAAGGCCTCATTTCCAAAATATATAGAGAATTGACTCTAATTTATAAGAAATCAAGCCATTCTCCAATTGATAAATGGTAAAAGGATATGAACAGACAATTTTCAGATGATGAAATTGAAATCACTATTGATCAGAGAAATGCAAATTAAAGCAACTCTGAGATATCACTACACACCTGTCAGATTGGCTAAGATGACAGGAAAAAAATAATGATGAATGTTGGAGGGGATGCGGGAAAACTGGGACACTGATGCACTGTTGGTGAAGTTGTGAACAAATCCAACCATTCTGGAGAGCAATCTGGAATTATGCCCAAAAAGTTATCAAACTGTGCATACCCTTTCATTCAGCAGTGCTACTACTGGGCTTATAGTCCAAAGAGATACTAAAGAAGGGAAAGGGACCTGTATGTGCCAAAATGTTTGTGGCAGCCCTGTTTGTAGTGGCTAGAAACTGGAAACTTAGCGGATGCCCATCAATTGGAGAATGGTTGGGTAAATTGTGGTATATGAATGTTATGGAATATTATTGTTCTGTAAGAAACGACCAGCAAGATGAATACAGAGAAGCTTGGAGAGAATTACATGAACTGATGCTAAGTGAAATGAGCAGAACCAAGAGATCATTACATACGTCAACAACGATACTGTATGAAGATGTAATCTGATGGAAGTGGATTTCTTTGACAAAGAGACCTAATTCAGTTTCAATTGATCAATGATGGACAGAAGCAGCTACACCCAAAGAAAAAAAACACTGGGAAATGAATGTAAACGGTTTGCATTTTTGTTTTTCTTCCCGGGTTATTTCTACCTTCTGAATCCAATTCTCCCTGTGCAACAAGAAAACTGTTTGGATCTGCACACATACATTGTATCTAGGATATACTAGGACATATTCAACATATATAGGACTGCTTGCCATCTAGGGGAAGGGGTGGAGGGTGGGAGGGAAAAATCGGAAAAGAAGTGAGTGCAAGGGATAATGTTGTAAAAAAAAATTACCCTGGCATGGATTCTGTCAATAAAAAGTTACTATAAAAAAAAAAAAGAAATGACCAACAGAATGAATACAGAGAGGCTTGGAGAGACTTACATGAACTGATGCTAAGTGAAATGAGCAGAACCAGGAGATCATTATATACTTCAACAACGATACTGTATGAAGATGTATTCTGATGGAAGTAAATTTCTCTGACAAAGAGGCCTAACTCAGTTTCAACTGATCAATGATGGACAGAAGCAGCTACACCCAAAGAAAGAACACTGGGAAATGAATATAAACTGTTTGCATTTTTGTTTTTCTTCCTGGGTTATTTTACCTTATGAATCCAATTCTCCCTGTGCAACAAGAGAACTGTTCGGTTCTGCACACATATATCGTATCTAGGATATACTGTGACATATTTAACATATATAGGACTGCTTGCCATCTAGGGGAGGGGGTGGAGAGAGAGAGGGGAAAATCGGAACAGAAGTGAGTGCAAGGGATAATGTTGTAAAAAATTACCATGGCATGGGTTCTGTCAATAAAAAGTTATTATAATAAATAAATAAAAAGAAAATGAAAAAACAAAAACAAAAACAAAAACAAAAGAATCATCAGTAACAGGAAGTTTTCCTCCACTGTCTGACTTTGCTTATAACCTCATTCCTTCATCTATATATGCCATAAGCAATCATCATTCAAAAGTTAATGCATTCTTTTATCTATTGGTATTGATGTGTTGCTATTATTATTGTGGTGTGTATTTTAACTAGCATATACAATCTCCGTTCAACTTGTTTTGTTTTTAATAGAGTTCCATGAGATCCTAATTTAGGTCCAGAAGCACATGTTCTCACCCCTAGCCTCTTGCTTTTTTCCATTTTAAGAAATGATGTTATTTGATAGACTAATTGTGCTCAGGACCCTCAGTAGGTGTTGAGAAAGCATCTGTTCTCTGTTATTTCTGAGGATGTCAATGGCCCACCAGCATACTGAGGGTGCTGCTGGGGCTGCTGTTGTTGATCAAGTCACTTCCTGAAGCAGTTGGCAAGCAGTGCCCAGTCAGCAGGGAGGGGTGAGGGTGGAAGGGGACCCAATCAAGCATGCTGTAATTTCTATCTGATTGATGAATACATCAGTGTGGAAACAACTCATTAAAAGTGGCCTATGATAGAGAAGCACTTTGCCTGCTTTTTCCATTCTTCAATCTTCCTTTTTAGTACAATAGTTGGAAAATTATTTTTATGAAAGAGAGAAATGTATTTTTAAACAATGTTATCAATTTGAAAGAAAAATGCAAAGATGATAGAGTTTTGTATCAAGGACACTAAATAAAATGAAGGGCAAGTTTAAATTCTCTGAGGAAAAATGTATTGGAAATCACCACTTATATTGAAAATTTTAGTAGTGTGAAATTTGCTTATCTCCATATACCCTCAATCCTCAACTTCTTACAGATAGAGTAAAAATAATGCTATCAACTCAAAATTTACTTGGAAAAAAGTGAGATGACTTCTTTTGGTTAAAATTAATAGACTTTAAAATATTTCTTCTTAACTATCATTAACAGTTTAATTTTCCTATCTCAATGTAATAAAGAATAACAATCATTCTCTGTATTATTATTATTATTGCAGCTGTTATTCCTCATTTGACTACAGCAAAGAGAGTACTCCCTTAATTATCATCTTTCCATCTACATATAATCATATTTACTTATATATTTATTTATTTTTGACATAGGCTATAGTAAATGTTTGAAATTTTATTTTCCCAGTTTCACAAAAGAAAGTTTGGTATCATTTATCTCTGGATAGAAGAATCCATCCTGATATTGATTATGTTGCATTAGATTTTTAGATTCCTCTGTGAATGTGTAAAGCCTTTAAACATCGACAATTCCCAGCGGCTTAACAGAATCATCCCTCCTCTGACCACATAATTGTTAAATTGTGCATGTAAAATGGCTCCAGGATATTCTGTCCCCTTTCCAGCAGGTTATCAGGGAAAACTGGCCAGGGAACATTGTTTTGTTTGTGTATCCTTTAGGTTAGGAACTCAAAGGTCAATAGTTGCCAAAAGCATTTTCACTGAGTAACTACTTCTTTTCTCAAGCCCTGTAACCTGCCTTGCCAGTGATCCTTATCATTTATTACTAAATGAATATATTTAGCTTCTAGGCCAAAGCCACCTTTTACACCAAAGCCAAATTATATTAGCTTAATGAAAAATTCAGTTTCCTTTTCAGCATAATTATTCATAGTGATTAATTAGATATATAAACATGTATTACATGCCTATACACCAGGCTTAGTAGATAATATTGATTTCTGTGATGTTTCATCTTATAACTATCTTTTTGAAGGCATGTGTTTTTGTTTTTGGTATTGTCTGGGAAAAATAAGTTGCTTTACTGAAATGCTGGCCTTCAGTAAAACAATAATTAAATACTTGGTGAATGATAGTGTTTGGAGATGCATTATTTGTGGTAAGCATTAAAACCTTTTTTAATAAGAATGTTTTTGTCTTTAATTTAAATGTTAACTTTGGAGTAAAATAGTTCTATTAATATGCCATGAATAATGTCAGAATTGGAGTAGTTCATAATTTCTGCCCTTCATAAGTGTTTTGTATGAGTCACACTCCTGAGCAGTTGCCATTGGTTGATCCATTTGTTAAACTGCTACTATTAGATTAATCTTTAGTTTTGGAGATTAAAATAGTTGCAGCAATTAATTGCCAAAGGAAAGAATCCCCTTATCCTAAAAGAATAGACCACAAAATTATGATCATAAATATGCTGCAATCCTTAGATATTTTTCCTAAAAGTATAACCTAAGACATCTTCATGATGAAAAGTTCCAAAACCTGCAAAATATATATGCCTGAAAGTTAAAGCACTGAAGTACTTGATTTTTAAAATGAAATGTGAAAACATATTTGACATTGATGTTTGATCAGAATCCTATACTTATGCTGAAAAGATAAAATAACATTCAACCTCTATATTTTTTCTTTGCTTAATTGTGGTGATTTCACCAGCACAAGAAATCTAGCTAATGAACATAAATCCAGAAAGAACAAAAGAAAACAAATAGAAAGCATGATGGAAAAATAACATTAAAATATAGACAAGTCATCTAAGCAGCAGATGAAATATCATGAGGCATTTGAAAGAAATGAAATGAAAGCAGATTGTCATCAGATCTTCATTTTTTTTTCAAAAGTTTGATACATATTTCTTTGGGGAATAGTTTGCAAATGATTTATGGAATATATGAAATACAATTGTAAACAGACATGCAATTTACCTAGCTTACAATCTGCTTCATGATCTTTGTTCATGCTTAAGAAAAAAGACAGGGTATACAACTTGGAAGAGAAGTGTACAAAAAGTATGCTGAAATTGAATTATTAGAACTGACATTATTAATATTTTTTTAATATCCCATGGCTTTCTCATGATTCTTTGCATGCCACATCTTTCGCTAACTCTGGGGCCTTAATCATTTTAAGATTTGCTGTGTTCTCAAATAGCTGTTTGTACGTGAGCACAATCTCTTTGAATGGTAATAATAAATATGCATGATTAAAAAGAAAACTATAGTCAGAAAATCGTATGTCTGAAGTATTAACTGCTATATTCAGTGTTTCTTACACCCTCTGTCACTGAACACATGTTGCCCTCAGGTCTGTAACTGAGCTGCTCTTGGCCTTTTAAGGCAGTTGCTAAAAGCTAAGTTCACTAAAAGGCAATGCATGATGAGGGTGAAGGAGTGGGGGAGGAAATGGGAGGGGCAAGTTGGTGAGAGATGGAAGAGAGTCCTTGAGCCACTTACTGTCAGAGCATGGGAAAACAAAATTCCATGGCTTCTTTGGTCCTTGTTCCACTCCACTTCACCCGCACACCAACCATGCCTGGCCACTTGTCACTGACTCCTGCCTTGTCCCATTTTATTTCCTCCTTTGAGGTTGTACATGTGCGATGAAGCTGAGCAACACCACATTTGGAAACTGATTGTACAACAATGTCCAGCACAAACCATGCAGAAATTTTAGCTGGCAGTAAGCAGAACCAGTGTTCTTAGGATGAGAACATTTCTTTCTAGGTGGTCAGCACTGAGGCTTGGGTTTTTCTTTTGTGTATATATCTGCCTGTAGAAGCACTGAAGTAGAAATACAGTATATAGGGCTTGGTAAGGGAATAAAAAGGTGAGAGAGAGACAGAGACAGAGAGATGAGAAAGAGACAGACAGACAGAGAGACAGAGACAGAGAGAGATGTGAGAGAGAGAGAGACAGAGAGACAGAGACAGAGAAAGAGAAAGAGACAGAGAGACAGAGAGACAGAGAGAGAGAGAGAGAGAGAGACAGAGAGAGAGAGAGAGAGAGAGAGAGAGAGAGAGAGAGAGAGAGAGATTCATAAATTCACATATCATGGGTTTCACACTGTTGGTATCGTTTCAGAAGACATTGGTGTAAAAAATACAATTTGTCAGGCCTACTCAGTACTAGTGCTCCCTAACGTTCTAACAAGTCAGTTTTTTTTTAATGGTAGTTATTAAAAGGTACAGTTTGGAGAGACCATATGCTGATCTAACTTAAATGGAAAAGAGTTTTGAGGAAAAATAAGGAATTGCAGCTGGTATCTACGGTAGTTTACTATTTTTGAATAGCTGTTTAGTATATGGTATTTTAATTCATAGCACAGATTCAAATTGGACTTTGGCTATGCATAGTGGGATATACTGTATGGTGCTATGAGTAATGCTGGCTCGCTCAAATTACAAAGTAGATGGATGTTAAAAAGGCAGCCTTGCCATTTCTAAAATCTTCTTGAGCACTTTATACAAAACGGAAATGCAGACAGGCTATCTATCTTCTTTCCATATGGATCCATAAGCACAGAATTCATAGACTGGATTCTTATTCAATATATGCATTGAATATGCCATAAACTACTTATCACACATGGTGTGTGGCTAAAGATGAGACAGGCATTGCCATTGTTCAAAGAACAGTGTTTTTTGTTGGTGGTGGTGGTTGTGATTTTTTTAGTTTTTGGTTTTGTTTTGTTTTTGTTGGTTTGTTTGTTTACTTAAAAGTTTATGTCTTGTCATTAACCAGTGTCACAGGCTAAACTAGTTGCATCAGATAATGTCCACAGAATATTTTCAATTAAGAAGCATTGTTTTTCTTTTTCATCCTACCTCTCCTTCCCACTAGAAGAAAAAAATAAAAACAATAACAAAATCTTATAACAAATATGCATATATGTTCAAAGAAAATTCCCTTATTGACCTTATCTGAAATAGCATGTCTTGATCTGCAACTTGAGTTCATCGACTCTCTGTCAGGAAATGGGTAGCATTCTTCATTATTCTATGGAATCATGGTTAATAATATCAGTTGATAATGAAATCTTTTAAAATCTTTTCAAAGATATAGGTGTAGCATAGTTCTCCTACTTATACTCACTTTATTCATCATTTGTTTATAAAGGAATTTGGGGGCAGTTTATTTAATTGAATAACATATTGAACTAAAATTAGATAAATAACAGGTCTTGAAAACCTGATGTCAGGCATGTCAAAATTTTCTGAATTTATACAAATGGTCCCCAAATCTATTGTGTACCCTGTACTGGTCAAGACCTTTCTATCCATCTGAGGTACACAAAGAGTTAAATTTTGCAGTTTGAGATTGAAGTCAAATTAGGTAAAATAAGCATACTACTCTCCATGTATTACTTTATTTCAATGTGTTTTGGTTTTTTCATTGGACATTTCAATGTGGTTCACTGCCAGAATTTTTTGGTCTCTTTATTAGTGGTCACGTCACATAGTGTTTCTTTTTTAATACTCTGCTAAGCCAAGGAAAACCTTACTTAGATTTCACCACCACTGAAGGCAATTAACTTGTAATCTGAGCTCCAACATCATTGTGTATTACAGAGAATTAAAAATATTTGCTGTTTAGGTTGAGGTTGGGTTTTAATCCTCTCCCATGAAAACTCTAAGGAGGATTTACAGCATATGGACTTTACTGTACAGACTTGCTAAACTGCCCCCCTGTAATGTGCTGGATATTCTCTAAATTTAGAAGTCTCCAAATAGGACTGAGCGTAACACAACTAACTGACCATAAAGAAGCTATTATGATTTCCAAAATTCATTGCCATAAGTAGGTCCCTAAGAAGTCACAAGACAAGGTATTAATCTTTCACTAAATATGAACCATAATTATTCTTATTTGTGCCCTTACAGGGGCTAGTTATCATTCTAGGAACTAGAAAAAATAGATACCATAATGATGTTTCTTTATTTGGAAAGTATTTATTTTCATACCTTGACTGCCCAGACAATGGTCTTTGAGCATCTGAATTGTTATAAGCTCAACAGTTACCAAGAAAAATTTTATATGAATTTTAATGTATATTTTGTATGAGATTTCAGTCTTGTAGAAGTTCTTTTACTTTTTGAATTCCAAAATTCCATGCATTTTATATGCATTTTAATGTTTCAGAAGATATCTTCCATTAATATTCTAAAACAAATCCTTTCTAAGAGAGACACAGAGTTAGTCTGTATGTTTACATTATATTCTCAGATCTGTGTAAATATAGGTTCCTCACAATGTGAAAACTTTTTAAAAGTATTTTGAATGAGTTCATACTAATACTAAAGCAAAAAACTAGATATATTGAAATGTAATTCTTATGTGTATTAGTTCTCAAGGTATTGTATGTTGTTCTACTGATTTATGGAGAGATTAATGCCATGTTTCTTTTCTCTTTCCCTTTCTCCTTCATCTGCACCCCTGCATTCCAAAAAAAAAAAAAGAGGCACTTTCTCACTCAAGGGAACCGTTTATTTGATCATAATTCTTACTTTACACAGAAAAAAGGAAAATTTTTCTTTTTAAAATGTAAATGGGTTAAAAGTAGAACTTTGTTTCTGTTTTTACCCTTTGAAATCTTTAATCAATTTAGTTGAATGGATTCTTGAGTGAGGTTATTTTAATGTCTTTTTTCCAGGATTCGAATTTATGTATTCCAAAGACAGATTACACTGGACAGGGATGATGCGATTATCAAATTGGATTTGGAAGAGACTTTGAGGGTCATTTTGTCTAACCCCATATTTTTTATGCATGAAGAAAGAGAGCCCTATATGTGTGTGTGTGCGTGTGACGGAGAGAAAAAGAGAGAGAGAGAGAGAAAGAGAGAGAGAGAGAGAGAGAGAGAAAGAGAGAGAGAGAGAGAGAGAGAGAGATGCCTATGATAACACAGTTAATAAGTGCCAAGATAGCAGTTAAACTCAGATTCTCTGATCTGAAATTCGGTCCTTACTGCTGTGTAACATATTCCCCTACCCCAAATCATTCCTTCAATTGTCTTACTTTTTTAATCAACTAATTTATTTATGGCTACTCTGATGTTCTGAAAGGGACCCTTGCCTAATCAAAGCTCTTGAAAACATTTGAAGAATCTCAGAAGGTGAAAAAGTACCTTAAAAACCCTTTCATTCGAACTTCTCATATCACAAATCAGGAAACAATTTCCATGACTTGCCCAAGTCCAATCAAACATTTTAGAAGCATTTGTTATTACCCACTGGGACGGTAGCCATTGTGGATAAAATGGGAAATATGAAAAAATATCTGTCTTTAGTGAACTTGCAAAGATGGAATTTGGATTCAGGTCTCTTGACTTAGGCAACCCAATTCATTGTAAAATGAATGGACAAGGTAAATTCAAATACTCAGCAAGTTAAAATATGCTAATAATCATAATCAAAACAGTAATGGTGTTTTTTTTTTTTTTTTAAGTTCTGTAAGTGTGATATATAAACAGCCAGGTTGGGGAGTACCTATAGTAAAGTATCAATGCCTTTTCTCATTCAAAAATGGTGACTCTTGTGGGTGTTGGTTTTGAAGGTGGTTTGAAAGTAATTTTGGGGGGTGACAAATTCTATAGTTTAAACTTAAAACAACAAAAATAACCAAATCTTGCTTAAGGCAAGAGGTTATTATACAAATCAGATTCTAACACATTGTTGATATTTAAGAAATGACTTAGTAGTAATAATAATAGTACTTTAAGATTTACAAAATGGTTTATAAATATTATTTCATTTGATCTTTACAACTACTGTGGGAAGTAGGATATATTATATTTTTATAGCTGAGGAACTAAGGCAGAGTTTAAGTGACTGACCCAGGGTTACACAGATCAAAAGTTATGTTTTGAATTCAAGTCTTCCTGAGTACATGTGCCCCTTTCTATTCCCAGTACCATCTAGGTTGAGGCTTCCTATAGCATCATAAGAGAAAAATGAGTTTAAACGGGGAAAAAAAAAACTTTCAAATATCAATGCCTCACTCTAAAGATGTCCATTGGTAATGATCCAAAACATATTTAGATCATACCTAATACCCCAACTCCTGTATGTTTTTAAATTAAAAAAAAAAAAGGATAAATCAAGGCATATCTCATATTGCTTTGGGTGTTTGGTGTTCAGCCCTAGACAGGAGGAATAAAAAAACAACAGCACTTTCCTCTTTTGTCCTTCTCTTAGGCTGTGTGATTTAATGCTTGACACTCAAGGAATCGGGGTCATGCTGTTTCCGTTTTCTCTGTGATTACCAGGATATGTTCTGGGCTATAGCTGTGGATGTTTAAATGCTACTCCAAAGGCAACTAGACCAAAAAAAAAGTTTCACATTCTCTCATGTTTTGAACAGCAGTTGCTGAAGATACTGTGACTTGCATGAAATGGGAAAGTAAGAAAGCCAGTACTGTGGAACCATGTTCTGATTTCTTTGTCATATTTTGCCACGGAAGAGGCAGAATCAATGCATGTTGTATCAACATTAGTTTCAGAAAGAAAAAAAAAAAGATATTTAGCCATTAGTATTTGATCAGAAATGTTCCCTGCAATGGTAGTTATTTTAGAGATTGGTGTGAGGTATGGGGAAGTGTGGTGTGTTTTTCTCGAATTAAGGATATTTGCATTTGAAAAAAAAAGGCAGCTTCCATTAGAAAGTAGATGATTTGCAATATAGGGAAGCATCAAACATTTGGCCAAATGAAAAATTATATTTTTGGGGGGAAAGGAGTGGAAGTGAGAAAGAGTGAATCATTTTTAAGTGTAACATTAAATTGAACAAAATGCTTTTCAGTAGATGTTAGAGTAGAAAAAACTGTTTTAGCTACAAAGCAGAATGGAATTAACAATTTCTTTCACTAAACCATCAGTTGTAGATTATACTGAGGAACATAAGACATATAGGTTGCCCCCTGAGGTATTATTACAGCTTTCTACTTCAAAGTATCCATGTATATTCCCCCCTACATTTGATCTTATTACTTATGTCAGAGATATTATTTCAGATACTTCTTTTCATACTGGTGTCAGTAGAGATTTCTACATTTTCTGCTAATTTGCATTATATCATTTTATTTTACTTTTTATATCAGCTTGTATCATTCTTCCTCCCTCCCTCCTATCTTCCTTCCTTCCTTCCCTCTTTTTCCCCTTCCTTTCATTTCTTCCTCCTTTCCTCCCCCCCCTCCTTCCTTCCTCTCTCTCTTCTTTGTTTCCCTATTTCACCCAATTGTCACTGAATTTCACCCAGTTCACAAAAACTGTGAAGTTTAGTGATCACTCACAGAGCAATCTAACTATTATTTAGAATAGGCACTTTGGTTTATTTACTTCCTTTTGACCTAGCCCAATTCATCTGTCTTTAGGAAACGTGGTAGCATCACTCAATATTGGTGCCAGACTTAGTAAAAATGTGAGAATAGATTTAGCCATACTACAACTTAGAACTCTTGAGCTCAAGTGACCTACCAGCCTCAGCCTCCCAGGAGCAGGTGTTATAATCATGTACCACTATGCCTGTCCAAACATTCCATCATGTCTAGGTGAACATTTTATTTTTCCATGTTTTATTCATTCATATTTTTTCGATTTTACTTCAAAATATTTTATGAATGCATAAATGCTTCATTTGATCATGATTTTCCAAAAAAATTGTAAATTTAATTTCCTCTCATGTTTGGAGTTGATAAAGCTTCATGGATTAAGAGCTGGAAGGGAGATGAATCCATCTGCTTCCCATTTTGTCAGATGAGAATACTGAGGTATAGATTTACCCAGAATCACATAATTTGTGTTTTAGGCAGAATTTGAACCCCATTAGTTTGCAAGTGCAGTGCTGTATCCACTATGCCATGCTGCTTTTCTAAAGGGATTCAGAGTTCTATCTTTAGCCTTATTCTGTATTAAAATCTTGCTTAAGATATTTGATTTTCTTTTTCTTCCCTTTTTTCCATAAAAATATTAAGAACTACTTTTCACTTTCAAAGAATCTGGAAAATGATATATTTTATGTTATGTATTGGGATGCATTTTTCAAGATCTATCCATAGATCGCCTGTGTTGTGTGATCCTTGATGAAAACATTTCTTTATTTTTTCTAAAAATATACAGATTTATTATATTTGTCATATTGGATCTTAGTAAAAATGAATGTCCCTCCATAATTAGTTTTCCAAATTATTATTATTATTAGTTTTCCCAAATTATAACAGGCTCAGGAATCCAGAAACTGATGGTAACCTCTCTGTAACTGTGTTATCTGATACCTTCATTTTACAGATGAGGAAAATGACTTGCCCAAATTTATACATGTAGTAAGTATTAGATTTCCTTTAATTTCAAAACTCGAATTTGCATGTCAGTTTATCTAGCTAGCTACCTAGTTATCTACATATATAGATAGATAGATATAGATATATACATATATATATATAGATATATGCATGTATTGTACACAGTGTATGTGTGTATATATATATATGTATGTATATGTACATGATAATACATATGCATATATTAATGCATATAAAAGTGCCCATACATATATACATAGTATATGTATGTGTATCTAAAATTGTTTTCATAAGGTTTCCTCTATTAGACAGGGAATTCCTTAAGGACAGGAATTGTTTTCTTTTGTTTCTTTGTTTTTGCCTTTCTTTGTATCCCCACAACATACTACAATGCTTAGTACACATAAGCACTAATAAATATTTATTGGCCTGAGTCACAAAATTATGTTGTTTTAATGTTAATCAAACATTTCCCACAACAGCTCTTTGAATTATGTTGTAATGTCTTATCCTTCCCCATTTTACAGATGATGAAACTGAGGATCAGAGTGAATAAGTAACTTAATGATGGTTACACAACTAATTAGCTAGGCTTTGAAGGTGACTCAAATTCAGACATTAATGTTGTTGTTATTGTTTTGATATTTTCCCTATTTTACCATAATGCTTCACTGAGCTATGGCTTGTCTATTACTATGATAAGGATTGATTTTACATGAAGAAATCATTTTGTTGATTTCATTTAATTTTCCTTTATTCTTAAACATGAATGTTCAGTGTCTGTGCTTGAATACTTTAAATCTCTATTAAAACTCAAGAATTAACCAAAAAATAAAATAAAATAAAGAGGAGAGATCTAGAGCTAGAGGAAAGCTCAGAGGCCATCTGGTTGGTTTTTAAATTTGAATCTATTTTCAGCCTTTCTACCTTCCCAAGAAAGTTACCATTTCCAGAAGAACCTGAAGAATGTCTGATTAACTATGAATATATTGATGACATTTCTAGCACATACTGAAGAGATAGAGGGCTTATATTAGCAATTTGTTATGATATAGTTTGGTTATCAGTCTTCCAAATACATTCATATACATACAGTGCATATAGATTTAGATATACACACATATACAAAAATATACATACAAACACATATACTTTTTTTTTCAAAAACAAAATATATCATTCCTTGGTCATGCCAGTCATGTCATTTCTTATTTAAATGTATTTGTATCTCTATATAAAACAACCTCACCAAGGAAATTGTGAGAAAAATGTGAACTACATTATATTCTTGGTCAATAAATTATGCAAAAATAACTAAATACTTGTAAATCTGACCCTTTTTCCCTTCTGTATAGGGAAGAAGCAGTACATGTACTCAGATATGCATAGGAATGAAAATTACCTACAGATGATCTCTGTTATAGGTTATAGGAAATTGATCCCATAAAATAAAATTTGCATTAAAGAACAAAAAGCATCAGTATTGTGCTCTCTACAATGAAATAAACAGATACATTTCTCAGTTTAAATATTTGGAAAGGAGATCTACCACATATGTTTTCTTTGTTTAAAGTTCCAAAATCTGGTAGTTTGTTTAAACTATTGTTTGTCATAACTCTAGGAAATTTGGTTTCCAGAAAGCAGCAGATGTACAACATGCTCTATTAAAATATAATAAAACAGCACCCAGGATGTTTGATTAAAAGTAGAATTCAAAATAATTTCATTTTAGGTGCCAAAGAATAGTTTTCTTAGAAGTTGGTTTAGTAAAAGTGATTGGAAGCAATGGGTTAATTGTTTTTAAAGTGCTTATAAGCAAATATTATTAGCAAAGCATTTTAATTACTGTACTTTATGTGGCCTAAATGTAAGCATTTATTAATACAAACCAAGCACTCATTACAAATTTACACAGAAAATGATAAAATATTATGTATGAAATGAATCATTAGCATGGACCATTAAGTCCTCTATTTTCATTTAATTGAATTTGTCAGTAGTACCCTCTTTAACTGAAAACCAGTCATAACCACAAAATTAAATAATAATTAAAGAAACAACTATTCAAAGAGTTGCTTGGAAGCTAAGGTGCCATTTAACCAAAACATAGCAATTTAATGTAAATTGCAGACCATGTAGACACAGTTCTGAAAATTATGCATCCTGTGGTTCCGTACATATTTGATTTAACAAGTCGTCTCTAGCACAGCGGAGTTCTTGTCCTAGTTTAGGAATTACTCTGCTATCAGAAGGAAAAGCAAGGTATTCAATGGATAAAACCATCTCAAATTTTTTAAGTGTGGTGTTAATAGATAATTTAAGTGTTACCCCCCCCCCAAATTCACATGACTGTTATATAATTCTTTTTTTGGTTTGTTGTTCTATTGTATTTATTATGTAGGAATTGGATCTATTTCCTCTCATTTTTCTTTGGGAAAGTTCCATAGAAATATTATATATTCCATAATATTCAAAAGTCAGGTTTCTTAAAAATATATCATACATTTCTAGGGTTGTATGAGCAATAGCTTTATATCCTCTTTGTTTACTGTGTTTGTGTACTGTGGCACTACCCTCTCAAATTAGGTCTTTCTGGCTCTTTCAGTTCCTGAAAAACCTTTCCAGGTTTATTTAAACTTCTCTAATTTTCTCATTTACATGTTTTCCAAAAATATTCTTTTAATAGTGCCCATTCTTACTTGAAATCAGTTTTCTGTTTCTACTATTTCTACTATACCTAGACACATTCCATATTGCACAGCCAGCAGGGGGAGGTAAGATTTAAGGAAATAGAATCAACTTCATGGCAGTGTATATTTTCACAAGCAAAGAGAAATGAAAGTTCTGTAGTTCAGGAGAATATGGGTATAGGCAAAGTATTAACAATTCTTTGCACCAATCTCAGATATATAAACAATAAAAGAAATTATATTCTTGAGCCTGAAATAAACTAAAATAACAAACAAACAGGAGAAAAAAGATGCTATAAACTTGAAGAGAAAAAAACATTATCTCAGTATTTCCCAGAATTATATGTGCTAATACATTAGACTATGTTCTACAACTAGTGTCACAAATTTGCAGTTATTTGAAGAACCCAAAATTTTTGTTCATTTTAAAAATCACATTGAATTTTTATTTTTCTCCTTCTATTACTTTTATCATTATCAAGAACAATTTGTAAATGGTTCAGTTCTACCTAGAAAAGAGTATTTCAGAAGGAAATATTGATATAAATTCAATTCATATGCAATAATAATATGTTAATGAAATACCTACTTCCAAGATCATGAGTCATTTAAAGGCATAAATATCTCACTTTTGCTCATTAGAAAAGTGTTTTAATTTCATATTTCATAAATTTCATTTTTAACTTTGCTTCTTCCAGGTGACTTAATTTTTAAACCACTTATGTGCTACTTACATTTATAGTATACAGTACATCTTATGGAGATTCTACTTGGGGGCTGATGATGCTTTTAAAAACCAGAGAGTATTGCCCTACTTTCCTTAGTTAGAAAAGGACCTGGAAAGCATAATTGATCATTTAAAAATTATTTTAAATTTAATTTTTGTTTACAGTTACACATCCCCTGCTTGTACCCTTCCCCAATGCAATGAGGAATTCATAAAAATTTTATTTCTTGCTGTGCTTGTTAAATATTATAATATTAATCTGGGAAGTCTGATTTTTTTGAATGAAAGAAAAAAAATAGTATTTTATTATTTTATATTTGAGTCAACTTTTTTATTACTTAAAGCACTAAAATATAAATAATGAGTTGAGTTGTTTGAGTTTGTAGAAGTATAAACTGAAACATAAGATGTTGAGATTTATTGAAATGACATCAGATAATCATTTAAGTTGGAAATAAAATTCGAAAATTCAAGTCAGATCTTAAGTAGTCTTTATCATCCACAAAACTTTTCTCATTTATAAGTTTTATGAAACTGATATCCAGGAAACATTTCAGGCAAAATATGAATTGAAGTTCAAAGAAACTCATTCAGAAACTCTTAATATATTGATGCTTTCCTGATCTGATCTATGAAAATCATCTGACACAGAACAACAGAGAAAACTCTGTTATGCTTGGAAATTTCTATGTATGGGGATTTTGCAGATTTTAGGCATAAGTATTACACATCATGCTTATAAGTATTTTTACAAAAGCAACATATTTTGGTATGGAGGACTATTGTAAATATCAGTGTTACCAATCTGTAATATATATTAACATATACTTCAAAAAATTAATGAAATTTTGCTAAAATAGACTATTCCTATTTGAGATATTTTATTTTCTTTTAATACAGACTAGCTTTTAAACTCCACTTTTTAGCAGATTTTGTTGTATTCTTCTCTATATACTCCATAAAACCTAAGAGATCATGGATTCAGAGCTATAGGGAGACTTCGGTATCATATATTGCTATTCCCTTTTTAACATATAAGATTATAGAAATTCAGAAAGGAGAAACAATTTATACTAAGTATTCCAAATTTAGAGTCAGGATTTAAACCCAGGTCCCATGATTACAAATGTAGAACTTTTTTTTTTTTTTTTTATGATAATGTACTGTTTCAAAGTAGATTTAGTAAATGCTTTTTGAATGAATGAGTTAATTTATTTAAAGTAACAGTTACATTCCATGTAGAGGTTGGCACTACATAGAATTTAAGACATATCATATATATATATATATATATATATATATATATATATAGTATGTATATTTATTATATGTGTATATATATATATATATATATATATATGCATATATACATCCTATATATGTGTGTGTTAGCTTTTTGTACATTTTAAATACATGTATTTTGATCTGCTATACTAAGGCATTTCATGTAAATTCAGTCAAATAATCTCCTCAGCCATTGTATGTTTTCTGATTATACAGTGTCAGTCTTCCACCTCCAACTTTCCTTTTATTTTGAAGGAATTACTTTCATACTAGTTCTGACATGAACTTTAATTTAATCCAAGGTGCTACCAAATTAAAATAATAAAAAAAATTAACATATAGGGGCAGCTACGAGCTCAGTGGATAGAGCACCAGCTCTGAAGTCAGGATGACCTGAGTTCAAATTTGGCCTCAGATATTTAACACTTCTTAGCTGTGTGAATCTGGGCAAGTCACTTAACCCTAATTGCCTCAGCAAAAAAATTAAAGTAAAAAATAAAAATAAACATATATAGAGAAAACCTACAGAAATTATTTCATTCTATTATGGTTTGATTACATTCACTCACAATGCACTATTTTTTTTAATATTTAAAATGAAATAAAATATGAGGGTAGGGGAATATCCTTATGTGAAGCTGTCAATCTAAGGGCTTGTGATCTTAAAAAAAATGACACATATAAGTTCATCTGTAGCCAGAGTGAGGTTTCTATAATGATATTAAATTGGATCTTAAAAGACAAGAGAGAAAGCTTCCAAATGCAGTCCCAGGGACAAAGTCACAGAATTGATAAAAATACTTTTTATATTTAAAATATAAATATTTAATAAATATAAATATTGAAGAGAGAAAGAATGAAGTTTCTAGCGATAAATGGCAAGGTAAATATTCAGTAATAAAGGGATAGACAGCAGGAAAAAGGAAGTAAAAAAGAAAGTTGTAATTGGACTTTTAAAGTTCTGGGTAATCTTATCTAAACAAGATAAACTAGAACCTTCTTGCAAGATTAAGCTTGAGTTTTAAAATTTTCTCCCAGAGACTTCTAAATAAGCACTTAGATTTTTAGGAAAGTGTTCAGGATCTAGTTGGACTTCATTCAGTATCTCATATAATAGATCAAATGAATACTTCATGTGCATATCACATGATCACATTACTTTATGACTACATCAGATCACCACAAACCAGTTTCTATTAAAAAAAAATTAATAACAAAACATATTAAATAAATATAAAAACCTTTACTTCATATCACAAATTAGGCCTGTCTGTCCCTGTATAACCCATGAGTCATGTGAAATCTTTGAGTCATTAATCCCTTTGAGAGCTTGATAGATTCTGAGTCTGGTGTTGATCCTTCTTCACAGTTGCCTCTTTCCTCCAAAAGCAGAATCCCTGTTGACATCAGAAGTGCTTCTGTGATCAGATAAGATACGATATTCACTATGTGCAAAAAGGATCAGAGTTTGGACTTTTAAGAAGACTTGCTTCCTCTCCATGCAAACAACTACTGCCCCTTAGGAGAACCACACAAAATATTTCAACTGTATTTTATGTTAATTTAGATTAAAACTTGCAAGGTAGAGAGTGAGGGTGAAGTAAAAGAAGGAATGGGAAAGAACATATGAAGACTGGAGTACAAAGTGGTGCTGGAAATTCCAAGTCTCCAAATGACCTATGGTCAAGAATACCATATAATGCTGATGTGCTATACACACACACACACACACACACACACACACACACACACATATCTTGAAGAAAAGGAATAAAGTACATCTGTGATTTTGTTAATAAAGGGATTTTCTTATGAGGAACCTTGATTAAAACAAAATCAATACCATTTCTGCAACTTATACTTATAAAATGTTTCCTGGGGCACTCAGAGAAATTAAATGATTTGCCTATAGTCATATATCCACTATGTATCAGAAGCAGGCCTTCAATTCATCTTCTTTTCTTTGAGGCCAATTCTTTATCCACTATACCACATAGTCTACTCTTTCTTATTTCTATCTCATTTCTGTGTCTTTCATTTGTATATCTCTTTGTCTCTTCAAATCTATTAATACTAATACATATTGCATATATATATATATATATATATATATATATATATATATATATATGTTTTATAGATGGATGAGGAAATATAGATATTGACATGTAAATATAGATCACATTGTATTCTGGATCATTTTTGAAGCAATGAAACTTCTTGCTTTCACTGTACTAAGTCCTCCCATTTTCTGGAGCTTTATCTGTTTCTATTCCCTTTATTTCCTTAAAATGTAATTATATATACATATACACATATATATGCATATATAGATAGTATGTTTATGAATATACTTGTATACATATATGCATGTATGCTATTTATGTATTATGTATATACACACACATAAATATATAGTCTGTTATATAAATAGAACTCTGAATGAAGAACACTACTTTTATAACTTTTGAAATTAGTATCAAGTAATATATATTGCCATGATCTTTAAAGTCAAATTATTCTTCTAATTAGAATCTAAGTGACTTGGTATTGGTCTCACTGCAAGTATAGTATATAACATTCTTTTTCCTAAATTATGGTATGGCAAATGTGTATACAAAATTTATATTTTTAATCCCAGAGTATCCACAAAGTAGGTTATTAAAATAAAAAAACAACTGAAAATTGATTTAGGTATAAAATGGACAAAACAAATTTGTCTTTGAACTTCATAGTTATATAGATCATGGTTTTAACAAATCATTTGGCTTTTATTTGGGCATATTAAAACATTCCATAATACTTATTTGCCCTCAAAAAGAATTGTGGTTTATGTTAAGGGGATATTCCCCAGTGTCCTCTGTGTAATTTGGAAACTCGTACTTTATTACAGATGTTGTGGTTGTGTCCCGAATTCCCAAATTAATATCCTTTTGGTTAGAAGTGGTCAATATTATTCACACAATAAATTAACTCATCTGATTATTCCCTCTAATATTGTCTTTGGTATTTTGTTGCCCAATTGTGTTCTCAAATGCAAGTCCCTTTGACTTTAATAACTTTAAATTGAGTACAGTTTGTCTGATGGGATGGACTAGATGTATAAAATTTGATTTTACTTATTTTGGATGAAGTTTTTTTTCAGGAAGTTTGAGATAAATGGGATATTTCAAAATCACTTTTTACTGTTAAGACATATTTCTTCATTAAATGGAAATTTGATCAACCCCTGTTTCTAAACCCCTGGATATTCAAAAAGACTTTAATCATTGGGAGACTCTTTTCTTAGTGATTTTTAAAGAATTATTAGCAGATCTTGATAATCAGACCTCTCAGTCCTAATATAAAATCTCCCACCACTCTTTTGTACATTTTTGGATTGTTTGTTTGAATCTTTTTCCCTTAAGTCCTATAAGATCCTCTTGCAATGTAGTGGGGGTTCTCTCTGAACTGAAAAACAGTCATTGACAAGAGGGACTGTTGCAGAGAACCTAGACATCTGCGATGGGGAAAAGGGCTAGGTAAGTTCTAAAGTTTCTTCTAGCAATGAAATTATATAAGTTTATGTGTCTTTCATTGACATAGGGAATTTCAAAGGGAAATCATCTAGTTATTATAAAAGCCTTTCTGTTTTATATATACATATACTAATTTTCCCAACTTTGATGTATTGATATAGACACATTGATTAATATGAGGGTGCTAATATTTTTAAAAGGAATAGATATATTAATTTAAAATCCTCAGGGAAATGAAAGCATTTTGTCCTTTGTCATTTCTAATGTGTAAATTATTTGATAAGGGCTTTCTTACATATAATTCCCTTCCACTTCTGTGAGCAGTTGGGCACTTATGTAATGTTTGGTAAATGAATTCCTATCATGCATATTTAACATCACATTGATTTTCTCAAACTTGAAAAAAATGTCCATTTGAAAGATAACATTTTTCATAATTTTATTTTATTGTAAGAATGTGAAAATGAGATATTATAAGAAATAATTATAATATATATATATAATTCTAATATAGAAATATTATAAGAAAGAAGCTGTTTGGTGCAGCTAAGTGATGTTCTAGATAGAGTGCTAATCCTTGAGTCACAAAGATCCGAGTTCAAATTTGACCTCAGACATTTATTAGTTGTATGACCCTAGGCAAGTCACCTGTTTTTTCCCTTAGTTTACTCATCTGTAAAATGAATTGGAGAAGGGACTGGCAAACCATTCCATTATCTTCATCAAGAAAATCCCAAATGGGGTCATGAAGAAGTAGATAGACTGATACAACTAAACAACAAAATCTTAATTCCTTTATTGAGCTTTCTTAGTTTGCATATCATTTACCCTTTCCTTGACTGTCACTAACCACTTAGCTTCAGGATCTCAAGACAACCCTCATACATTTGTTTGTGTTCTGATGTCTGTCTGTATGTCTGTCTCTCTCTCTCTCTTTTTCTCTCTTTCTCTTTCTTCTCTTCCCTTCTTCCTTCCTTCCCTCCCTCCCTCTCCCTTTCCTTTGTCCTTTCCTTCCTTTGTCCTTCCTTCCCTGTCCAACTCCTTCCATGTCTTTTTGGCTAGCTTTGCTTTCATGATGTGTGTTTGTGGTTTCAACTCCTTAATATAAGTTGCTGAGAAGATAACAATCATATATTCTGTCTTCTCTACAAGCTTCTACAACACCTAGTGTTCATTCCATATCTAGTGAATGATTTTTATATTTCCTGATTTTGATTTTTAAAAAAATTCATGGTATCTTTTGTTTTTATATCACCTGTTTCCAAAAAATACAACTTTGTTTTACTTACTGGCTAGCCTTCCATAGTGACATAGATAAAAAAAAAAAAAAAAAAAAAAAAAAAAAAAAAGCTTAGCAAACATATTGAGCAGATCTGATAGAATATGCAATATTCTTTTTTTTTTTCCTGAGGCAAGTGGGGTTGAGTTGCCCAGAGTCACACAGCTAGGAAGTCTTAAATGTCTGAGGCCAGATTTGAACTCAGATATTCCTGATTTCACGGCTGGTACTCTACCCACTGTGGCATGTAGCTATCCTAAATATGTAATATCCTATGCCCACAGTCCTCCACCTCTATAAGACAGGAATATGATCTATTTTCTCACCTGGCAATTCTTTTTGTTATTAAATATTAAGTAACCCAAATTCACTATGATTAATTTTTTCTATGGATTCACATAACCCATGCTAAAAGCATTTTGTGATAAAGCAAATTGACTGAGAAAATAGGTAGCCTTTTGAAGTCTGTTCTAAGAACCCCAAGAACAGATTCTTTTTTTTTTCTGATTGAGAACTTTTCCACCTCTAATTAAGATCAAATTTTTTTCTCTAGTAGATATTTTACCAAGTTCAGTATTTGTTAACTCTCCTTTCCTCTCGATGCATGTGTAGTCTTAAGTTCCACAGTATTGTCTTCATCTTGTTTGGTGAGATGAAATGGAAAGAGGTGAAGGAAGAAGAGGGTAAAGCTGGTGTCTTTGCTTAGTATTGGCTTCAATACAGAAATGTTTCAAGTACAAATTTGACAGCTTTTAGCACAATGCTCACTTCCCACATAGTAGATGCTTAATAAATTATTGTTGAGTGATTTAATGAGTGCGGCAATTGGTGGTACAGTGGATAGAATATTGAGCCCAGAAACAGGAAGACTTAAGTTTAAATTTGACCTTAGTCCTCATGCCTGTTATTTATCCTTTCTGCTTCAGTTTCCTCATCTGTAAAATATTAATAATTATAATTCTCACCTCCCAGGTTTGTTGTAAAGATCAACTTAAATAATCTATGAAAAATGCTTTATCAACCTTAACTTACTATATGCATGCTAGTTATTATTGCCATTTTAAATATTAGTATCAGTATCATCATCATCATCATCATCATCATCATCATCATTACTGATAGACTATTAAAAGTACAGTATAAGTACAACCAGTTCTATTAAAAACGAGAGAGGGCTATATGTTTGTTTGTGATAGACACATTTTGTGTCTGGAGAAAGAGAGACAGAGAGACAGAGGCAGACACATTGATGGAGGGAAGAAGGGAGAGAGGGAAGGAGGTTCACTTAGTAATCAAAGAAAGAATAAGAATTTGTAGTCAGTTAAAATTTCTTCATGAGAATTTACACCTCTAAAATCAACTCACACTACAAATCAGGGCAATTATTGCTTTGTTCATTACCTAAACAAGAAAATAGTGGAAAGACATTAATAATGTAAATTTATCTTAAAAGTATATTTTTGACAATTGTTTGTTAAATGTTTACCAGCACACCCTATTTAAGTATATCTTTTATCATGAGAAAAAGTAACAATTATTTATATCTTTTATAAAATATCAGTGGTCTACTTTCCACCACTATCAGTATAAACAAATTATTATCAATTCTAAGTTTTAATTTGTCACATTCCAGAAACCAATAGAAATAAATCTGATAGAAAATTAATATTCTCTTTATTATACAATACTAACATACTGATTTCATGAAGAGAAAGTAGTGAAGGGAATAAGCATGTAATAAGAATATGTGCGATGCATTTACAAATTTACAAATATGATCTCATATGATACTCAGAAGATTACCTCAGAAAATAGATAATATTATAACTTTATATATTAGAAAAGTGAGGCAGATAGATATTATGTGATTCCAGTATTCACTGCTAATAAATATATGATGAAGGGCCCTAACTACTGTGCCACCAAACTACCATGGAATCATCATCATTATGGTGCTCATTTAGCTTTAGGATCATAAAGTATTTTGTATATATTATCTCACTGGATCATTACAAGAATCCTCCAAGTAGAGTAATACATATATTATTATTCACTTTTTAAAGTTGAGGGGAAAAATTTCTTTGAGATGTGCCAAAGGTCACACAGCACTAAGGGATTAAATTTGAGTTAAACACTAATTTGTTTGATTCTACATCTAATAAACCATAACTCTCTATAAGTCATGTGCTAAGCATTATTATTGTTGTTATTTTGATATGCTAACCTTCATGCTGTGTCCATCAAATACATTTTTATCTTATTTCAAGGTTCCTGTATTCCTAAGTATATTCTATTTAAAAGGATGTTAAATAACAATCATGTTTTATTGTGATTTATATTTAGGACAAAGATGAATGGAACATTTCATTTATTTCTTTGTCAAAGAAAATTCTATCACTGTCTTTATATGTGCTGTGGCAAAGATTATTAGACCTATGATAATGTTTTTAAAATTGGATTTGTCTATAAGAAATGACCAAAAGGATGATTTCAGAGAGGTCTGCAGAGACCTACATGAATTGATGCTAAGTGAAATGAGCAGAACTAGGAGATCATTAAACATGGCAAAAACAAGATTATACTACGATCAATTCTGATGGACATGGCTCTATTCAATAATAAGATGATTCAAGCCAGTTCCAATTGTTCAGTGATGAAGAGAGCCATCTACACTTAGAGAGAGAACTGTGGGAACTGAATGTGGTTCACAACATAGCAGTTTCACTATTTTTGTTGTTTCTTGCTTGCATTTTATTTTGTTTCTTTTTTACTGGTTTGATTTGATACTCCTTGTGCAACACAATAATTGTATAAATATGTATGCATACATTAGATTTCACATATATTTCTACCATATTTAACTTATATTGGATTACTTACCATCTGGTAGAGGGTATGGGGAAAGGGAGGGAAAATTGGAAGACAAGATTTTGCAAGATCTAATATTGAAGAATTGTCCACTCATATGTTTTGAAATTTAAAAAGGCTTTAATTAAAAATAAATAAATAAATGGGTTTGGTGAGGAAGAGTAAAGATTGGACATTAGGAAATCTGGATTCTGGTCCTGGGTTTTTGACTTTTAATCTTGGGAAAATCATTTGACATCTCTACTTTTCAGTTTGGGAAAGTGTAGAATGAGTAGCTTGGTCTAGAATGTCATGGGTACCACTCTTTGTGTTCTATTCTCATTGATCCTATTTTTGGAGGGTTCTTTTGCCTCTTTTCTGATAATCTAAGTCCTATCTTTCCTTAAAAGTAATTTTTCAAGTCCTATAGCTCAAAGAAACCTTCCCAGCTCAAAGAGATCCTTCCTGCTCTTAAATTTCTCTATACCATAGATTAGCTATAGTACTCACTGGGCATTAATCATTTGTTAATTGTATGTTTGGTTACTTCTGTTTGTATATGCATGTATTTCTGTGTGTGTGTGTGTGTGTATGTGTGTCCTCTCTCCCATATTAAACTTGAGAACTGACAAAGGTATTGCCTTTATTTAAGATTGCTTACATCTATTGACCCAAAACAGTTCACTAAAAATAGTTTTGGATCTCAATTAATATTATTTTTTATTTTTAAACTATTTTATTTTTATTTTATTTATTAAAGATTTTTATTTAGAAAACATATGCATGGGTTATTTTTTCAACATTGAATCTTGCAAAATCTTTTGTTCCAAATTTTCTCCTCCTTCTCCCTACCTCCTCCCCTAGCTGGCAGGTAGTCCAATACAGGTTAAATATATTAAAATACATGTAAAATCCAATTTGTTGTACATATTTATAAAGTTATCTTGTTACACAAGAAAAACCAGATCAAGAAGAAGGAAAAAGAAAAACTGAGAAAGAAAACAAAATGCAAGCAAATAACAACAGAGTGAGAATGCTATGTTGTATTCCATAATCTATTCCCATGGTTCTCTCTCTGGGTGTAAATGGCTCCCTTCGACACTGACCAAGCAGAATTGGTTTGAGTCATCTCATTGTTTAAGAGAACTATATCCATCAGAATTGATCATTATATAGTCTTCTTGTTGACGTGTATAGTGATCTCCGGGTTTTGCTCATTTCATTTAGCATCAGTTCATGTAAGTCTCTCCAAGCCTCTCTGAAATCATCTTGTTGGTCATTTGTTACAGAACAATAATATTCCATAGCATTCATGTACCATAATTTATTCAGTCATTCTCTAATTGATGGGCACCCACACAGTTTCTAGCTTCTTGCCACTACAAAGAGGGCTGCCACTCTTTAAGATCTATTTAGGATATAATTCCAGTAGAAACACTGCTGGATAAAAGGGCACACAAAGGTTGATAACATTTTGAGCATAGTTCCAAACTGCTCTACAGAATGGTTGGATCCGTTCACAGTTCCACCAACAATGTATCAGTGTCCCAGTTTTCCCACATCCCCTCCAACATTGGTCATTATCATTTCCTGTCATCTTAGCCAATATAATAGGTAGTATGGTAGAGTTGTCTTAATTTGCATTTCTCTGATCATTAATGATTTAGAGCACCTTTTCATGTGACTACAAATAGTTTTAATTTCTTCATCTGAAAATGGTTTGTTCATAACCTTTGACCATTCATCAATTGGAGAATAGCTTGAATTATTATAAATTTGACTCAACTCTATATATTTTAGAAATGATCCTTTATCAAATTCTTTGGATGTAAAAATGTTTTCCCAGTTTATTGCTTCCTTTCTAATCTTATCTGCATTAGTTTTGTTTGTACAAAAACTTTTTAACTTAATATAATCAAAATTATCTATTTTGTGATCAATGATAATCTCTACTTTTTCTTTGGTCACAAATTCCTTCCTTCTCCAAAAATCAGAGACATAAACTATCCTGTAAGTGATGTATAAAAGTGCTGAGAATTTTTTTATCCTGCAACTTTGCTAAAGTTGTAAATTAGTTCTAATTTTTATTTCCTGCAATTTATTTTGTATCCTGCAACTTTGCTAAAGTTGTGATTAGTTCTAATAGCTTTTTAGTAGAATCTCTGGGGTTCTCTAAGTATACCGTTATATCATCTGCAAAGAATGATAGATGGTGGAGATGCACACATCTACTTAAGCTCCACATTTTATCTCAGAATTTATGTCATGACAAGTCTCAGAATTAGTGCTTGAATGAAAAACAAAAACACAAATAATTACCAAGAAAAGACATCCTTGAAATTTGTCAGAAAAGCTCTGTTTTTGCTGTAGGGCAGAGACAATTTTAGATTGGGTGCAGGCTGAGGGCAGGGAGCAGCAGGGAGAGCACAGCAAGTAGCTCACAGCTGAGGAGACCAGAGGGGGATAGGGTGTAATCTCAGCCATCTCTGCAGGGAGAGCTTTACTACAGTATTGGATACTTTGCCCTGGCAGCAAGCCAGTTGACAAGCAGAGAAGCTAAAATCACAGAGGGTGAAGACTACCACCCAAAAAAGCTAGGGTCTCTCAGGACCTGGGTACACCCACCCACAGTGTCTCAGCATGCTCTCAGAGTCTCAGAATGCAGATGTAGCACAGCCATTGCTGTCCTGCTAGTGCCTGGCTGCTGGCCCCCCTCCCCCTCTCCCCCACAGTCTGTAGAGGAAGCTCGGTAACACCATCCAGTGCCCCCCCTCCCAAAAAAAAAAAAAAACAGATTGCATTTTTTTTGCTAGTTTGTCTTTTTTGATTCTTCTCTGACAAAATGAGCAAAAAACTTACACGGACCTTAACCATTGATAGCTTTTATATAGATAGAGAGCAAACTTTAAAAACAGACTGTCTCCAGATGAATCCCCAAAGGGGGATATCATCTGGTCCTCAACACACAAGACTCTCAAAAAAGAAATTAAAAAGGCTCTCACAAGAGAGCTAGAAGAAAACTGGGAAAAGGAAAGGGAAGCTTGGCAAGACAGTCTAGATAAGTCATCCCACTCATTTAAATATAGAGTGGATAAAGAAATCAAATCCTTGAAAAACAGAATTAGTGAACTGGAAAAAGAAAATAGCTCTCTAAAAAATAAAATTGGAAAAATGGGAAAAAATTCCATAGAACAAAATAACTCACCTAAAAACTCATTTGAACAAATAGGAAAAGATATTAAAAAGTGAGTGAAGAAAATACTTCATTGAAAATCAGAATCGAACACATGGAATTGAATAACTCAAGGAGACACCAAGAATCTGTCAAGCAAAACCAACAAAATGAAACAATGGGAAAAAATGTAAAATACTTTCTTGGGAAAAAACCAGACCTGGAAAAAAGATTTAGGAGAGACTATCTGAGAAATATTGGACTCCCTGAAAAATATGATGAAAAAAAGAGCCTGGACACTATTTTTCAGGAAATTATCAAAGAGAACTGCCCAGAAGTTATATAAACAGAGGGTAAAATAGAAATTGAAAGAATTCATCTATCACCTACTGAAAGGGATCCTAAAATCAAAACACCAAGAAATATAGTGGCCAAAGTCCAGAACTATCAGATGAAGGAAAAAATACTGCAAGCGGCTAGAAAAAATCAATTCAAATATAGAGGAGCCACAATAAGGATTACTCAAGACCTAGCAGCGTCCACATTAAAAGATCAAAGGGCCTGGAATATGATATTCCAAAAGGCTAAGGACCTTGGTATGCAACCAAAAATAACTTAGCCAAAATGAGCATCTTTTTCCAGGGAAGAAGATAGACATTCAATGAAATAAGCGAATTTCACCTATTTTTGATAAAAAACCCAGAACTTAACAAAAAGTTTGATCTAAAAATATAGAACTCAAGAGAAACCTAAAAAGGTAAAAAGAAACCTTGGGAACTATATTTCTTCTATAAAGATATATAAAGAACACATGTATAACTTGTTCTAGAAACTAGAGGTGGAAAGGATATTGTACCTGGAAAAAGTAAAGTGGGGGTACTACATCTCATGAAGAGGCAAAGGAAACCTATTATACCTGAGAGAAAGAATGGAGGGGGATGAACATAGTGTGTATCTTACTCGCATCAGAATTGGCTTAAAGAGAAAAATATTAGACATATTTGATTTATGGTGAAACTTCTCCTACTACATTGAAAAGTGGAAGGGGAAAAGTGAAAAGGGAAGGAATAAGCTAAATGGAAGGGAATACAGAAATTTTGAGGAAAAGAGGTGAGATAGGGGGAGGAACTTTAAGGTGAGGGGAGGGATACTAAAAAGGGAGGTCTGTAAGAAGCAAGTGGTGCTCACATGTTTAATACTGGGGAGGGAGGTAAGGGGAAGGAAGGGAGAAAAGCATAAACAGGAGTTAACAAGATGGCAAGTAATACAGAATTGGTCATTTTAACCATAAATGTTAATGGGGTAAACTTCCCCCATAAAGAGGAAGCGGTTAGCAGAATGGATTAAAAGCCAGAATCCTATAATATGTTGTTTACAGGAAGCACACCTGAAGCAAGGTGATACATACAGAGCAAAAGTAAAAGGTTGGAGCAGAAACTACTATGCTTGAGGTGAAGTAAAAAAAAAACCAGGGTAGCCATCCAGATCTCAGATCAAGCAAAAGCAGAAACTGATGTAATTAAAAGAGATAAGGAAGGGCACTATATCTTGCTAAAGGGTAGCATAGATAATGAAGCAATATCAATATTAAACATATATGAACCAAGTGGTGTAGCATCTAAATTCTTAAAAGAGAAATTAAGAGAGCTGCAAGAAGAAATAGACAGCAAAAGTATAATAGTGGGAGATCTCAACCTTGCATTCTCAGAATTAGATAAATCAAACCACAAAATAAATAAGAAAAAAGTCAAAGAGGTAAATAGAACACTAGAAAAGTTAGATATGATAAATCTCTGGAGAAAACTAAATGGAGACAGAATGGAGTATACTTTTCTTTTCAGTAGTTCATGGAACCTATACAAAAATAGACCATATATTAGGATATAAAAACCTCAAATTCAAATGCAGTAAGGCAGAAATAGTAAATACATCCTTTTCATACAATGATGCAATGAAAATTACATTCAATATAAAGCTAGGGCAAAATAGACCAAAAAAATTGGAAATAAATAATCTCATACTAAAGAATGATTGGGTGAAACAGCAAATCATAGATATAATTAATAACTTCACCCAAGAAAATGACAATAATGAGACATCATACCAAAATGTGTGGGATGCAGCCAAAGAGGTAATAAGGGGAAATTTCATATCTCTAGAGGCCTACTTGCATAAAATAAAGATAGAGAATGTCAATGAATTGGACTTGCAACTAAAAATGCTAGAAAAGGAACAAATTAAAAACTCCCAAACACTAAATTTGAAATTCTAAAAATAAAAGGAGAGATCAATCACATTGAAAGTAAAAAAAAAAAAAAAAAACTATTTAATTAATTAATAAAACTAAGTGTCGGTTCTATGAAAAAAACAACACAATAGATAAACCCTTAATAAATATGATTAAAAAAAGGAAAGAGGAAAATCAAATCATTACTCTTAAAAATGAAAAGGGAGAACTCGCCACTAATGAAGAGGAAATTAGAGCAGTATTTAGGAGGTACTTTGCCTAACTTTATGCCAATAAATTCCATAACTTAAATGAAAAGAAAGAATACCTTCAAAAATATAGTTTACCCAGATTAACAGAGGAAGAAGTAAATATCCTAAACAGTCCCATCTTAGAAAAAGAAATGGAACAAGCTATTAACCAACTCCCTAAGAAAAAATCCCCAGGACCAGATGGATTTACATGTGAATTCTACCAAACATTTAAAGAACAATTAACTCCAATGCTATATAAACTATTTGACAAAATAGGAATTGAAGGAATGCTACCAAATTCCTTTGATGACACACATGATACTGATACCTAAATCAGGTAGGTTGAAAACAAAGACAATTATAGATCAATCTCCCTAATGAATACCGATGCAAAAATCTTAAATAAAATATTAGCAAAAAGATTATTCTTATTAATGCCAAATTATTCTTTTCTTTTTCCTTTTCTCCTTTCTCCCCTCCCCAGTATTTTCCTTATGAGCACTACTTGCCTCAACCAATCCTGCCCCTTTAGAGACCCTCCCCCATTCTTATGCCTTTCCCCTACTATTTGTTTTCCCTTCTATTTAGCCTACCTTTTCCCTTTTCCCATTTTCCCTCCCACTTTTATATAAATGACACACTCTCTCTCTCTCTCTCTCTTTCTCTCTCTCTCTCTTTTCTCTCTCTCTCTCTCTCTCTCTCTCTATATATATATATATATATATATATATATATATATAAATATATATATATATATATATATATATTCTTTCTTTGAGCCAAATCTGATTAGAGTAAGATTCACACAATATTCATCACCCTCTCTTATTTAACTCAATTATAAGTTTCATTTGCCTCTTCCTGAGATGTATTTTACCTCCATTTCTCTTTTTCCTGTTTCAATCCCCTTTCCACCTCAAGTTTTCTTTTTATTATAACAGTAAAATCAGATTATACATGTACTCCCTGTGTATACCCATAACAGAAATACATTTCTCAAGAGTTTTTTTTTTTCTTTTTACCTTTTAATGCTTTTCTTGAGTTTTATATTTGGAGGTCAAATATTTTTGTTTAGCTCTGGTCTTTTCATCAAAAATAAATGGAATTCACAATTTTATTAAATGTCCATCTTCTAGTTTAGCAGGGTAATTTATTTTTGGCTGTATTCCTTTACTTTTCAGAATATCAGATTCCAGACCCTTAGATCCTTTAAAGTGGAAGGTGCTAGGTCCTGAGTAACCCTTATTGAGGCCCCTCCATATTTGAATTGTTTCTTTCTGACTTCTTGTAATATTTTTCCTTGGCCCAATAGTTCTGAAATTTAGCCACAATATTCCTTGTATTTTTAATTTTGTGTTCTCTTTCAGGAGTTTGGTGAATTCTTTCAATGGTCATTTTACCTTCTGATTCTATGACATCTGGACAGTTCTCTTGATGATTTCCTGAAGAAATGTCTATGTTCTTTTTTTTTTTTCATCATGGATTTCAGGGAGTCCCATAATCCTTAGATTGTCTCTCCTAGATCTGTTTTTCATGTAGGTTGTTTTCCCAATTAGGTATTTTACATTTTTTTCTATTTTTTTCATTTTTTTTGTTTTGCTTGACTGATTCTTGTTGTTTCATTGAATCATTCATTTCAATTTGTTCAGTTCTGAATTTTAGTGAATTATTTTCATAATTTTCTTTTTTTTACTTCTTTTTGTATTTGTCTGATTGAATTTTTAAATGAGGTATTTTGGAATTTTTTTTCCATTTCACAAATTCTGTTTTTAAGGAGTTATTTTCTTTTTCTGTTTCACAAATTCTCTTTTTCTGGAACTTGTTTTCTTTTTCCATTTTATCAAATCTATCTTTTAATCAGTTATATATATTTTCTAAATCCTCTTGTAAAGTTTTCTTTTCCTTTCCCCAGTTTTCTCCTAGCACTCTTTTAAAGTCCTTTTTAATTTCTTCTAAGAGAGCCTTGTATGATGGGTAAATTGATTATATCACCTTTTGGGGCTTCATCTGGAGATAATCTGCCTTTAGTCTCCTCAGTATTTGAAATTTGTTCTACTCTTTCACTATAAAAGTTGTCTATTGTCAGAATTTTTACTTTACTAATTAAAAAAATACTTAAGGTCTGCATTTAGGATGGGAAGTTTTTCAAGCTTCCTCTCCAAGCAGCTGTTTCCTTTATAAGTGGCCACAGCTGCCCTGGATTAGTGCTAACTCACTCCTGTTGTTGAGTGAGTGTGGCCAGGTCTCATGAGATTCTGGCATTTGGGGGTTCACTATTTACTTTTTGTGTTTGTGTTGGATGTTTTATAACTTCTCAGCTGATATACTGGCTTGCAACCAGAGCAGAGTGGCCAACAGTGCTGTAAATTCCTGTAGATTCCTCCCCAAAGATTCTCTGCCCTGAAGTCTGAATCTCCTCCATACTCTGTGCTGCCTGTGCTGGTGTCTGTGCTCAGTCTGCTTGTGCTTGTCTGTCTCCTTCCCATTTCCAATTGAAACAGACCTTTTCTGGTGAGCTTTGAAATTATTTTCTATGGTAATTGTTATACTGTCAATATTTGTGGATGCTGTCTGTCCAGAGCTAATTCAGTGGCTTGATTTGCTAATTAATCTGAGGATTATAGGTCAGAAAGAAATGCGTGTCCTCTTTGCCATCTTTTAATATTCATTTTCAAGTATGTTCTTGTACAACTCTAGGGAGAAAATTGCCTTGATTTTAATTCAATTCACTTCAACAAAGATTTACGCATCAAATACACCTAAAGGCATATATTTGACCATCTCAATATTTTGGTGTACATCTCAAAATTACATGAACCCAGAATGCAATAAAAACTTATTCAAACACATACAAATAAAAACAAAATTCAAGGCAATATCAAGTCTATTTCCATCAAATATATAAACCTGATTGGAGATAGGCCAGAGAACTTTTGAATTATTTAGAGAGTTACTTTTCTGTAAGATAGTTTCAAGCTTTCTTTTTATTTACTAAGATTTTTAAGTATGGATGGAAGCATTAGTCACAGGATTTTGGACTGACAGTTTGCTACTATCACCCAACACAGTGCTTGGTACATAAAAGACAATTAATACAGTTGTTGATTGATTAGTTCTAAATCACATAGTTTAAGAATATTTTTAAATAATGTGCTAAATTCAGACATGCCTTTATTTATGGGAAAAAAAATTGGGAAACATTTAAATTGGCCAACTGTTTTTTTTTTCACCTTGAATATATTAATAAGTAAGGTTGCCCATGGAATTAAAGTTTGATTTGATTTATATGCACTGTTCAGGAGCACAGCTACCCTTTCATTTGTAGTCATACAAAATTAAGTTATGGAGGAAAATATTGAAGCAAAAATAAACTCTATAAAATATGATGAGGAGATCTACCTTCAGGAATTTTTCTCTTTCCTTACCTTTTTATTGATTCACACTGATTCTTATCTCTTTCAAGTTACCTTTCACTTCAGACTTTACTCCCATGATAATTTTCTTTGCATTATCTTCTCTTTCATCTAAACTGAAAACTCACAGTACAATGGAAAAAAAAAATTAGTGGCATGTCAGACAAACTGTATTTGATTTTCTGGCTTTGCCACTAATGATTGTGTGACCTTGAGTAATTGATTTCACAATTTTCAGTGGTGAGAAATGCCTAGTTGATTCTTTGGACCTTTGGATATTTGCTAAATCCTACTTTGAATGGATAGCAAAGCTAAGGCCCAAACTAAGTAACTCTTTACTAATAAAAAAGAACAGTGGCTATGATGTACTTTGATGGAGATAAGAGAAATAGATCATGTTATCTTCTGAGCATCTCAAACAACAACAACAACAGTTTAGTTTAATAGATGCATGATTTCTTCATTGTGGGTATTCCCACAATTACAGGTCACAACCCATCCCCAAGCCATCTTTATTGTGGGACTGTCCATTTCTTTAAAAGAACCTTCCTTTTAAGAGCTATCCATTTCTTTGAAAAAAATCCTTTCTTCAAAAATCCAAAAGAAAAAAAAAACTGCATCAGAAAACCAACTGTGGTATTTCAAGCTATCCAGTACCATTTTCTTTTATTTCCATTGTTATCAATATACTGTTCTTGGAGCCCCAGATTTTCACACATATTGGCATTAATCGCTGCTTTGAAAGGCATTTTTCCTTATTTTTTTTTTTTTTGCATAGATATAGATGTTAGACAAGTGCTTACTTGATTCTATGACACTTGGAAGTTTTATATGAAATCGGAAGTCTTTAGGTAACATTAAAGAGCTGTATTTCTTCATTTATAAATAATATGATTAAAAATAATAGTACATTGAGGTTTTTGCAGACAAGAAAAATTTTTTCTTTTCAGGTATTCTCAGCATTTGTTTGATGAATTGTGAATTATGAAACATTAAACTTAGTAAAAAAGAACAGTTAACTGAGTGCAAATATATGAAGATGTGTTTAGTCTATTACAAATGCACATTTATACATTCACGTACATATATACACATATGTATTTGTGTATAATGATATATTTATATATGTACATATATGTGTATATACACATATAGACAAGTGCAGTTAGAAACAAATATATCTTAGTTGGCTTTTCCGTTTCCTTTTAAGGTACCATTGGCTTTTAAATCACACACTTGAAAGTTTTTTTTTCTTTTTCCTTTATATATTTAACTTAATCATTCCATCAAATTATGCTGTGAATACATATTGAATGGGCACACTTTATAGAAGTGGGAACTTGAAAATATTTATAAGCAAAGTATATCCTTATAAAAATCAGGAAATCAAAAAAGCTAAACATAAAATATTAATTTATTCACATTGTAGCACCTTATCTGAAATGTAAATTTTAAAGTCCAGTTATTAGTAAAAAATTCTACATCTGTTCAATATGAATTCATGTTATGGATCCTGCATTTTTGCATATCCTGAATTTTACATATTTATATTTCAAACATAAATGCTACAGTAAAAGAAAAGTATTTTATTTGCTTTGATGTTTTTGTTCCTTAAATTTCTATGGGTAGAAAAAAAATTAAAGTCACCAAACATATATATATATATATATATATATATATATATATATATATATAGGTATATATAGGCTATATAGGTATATATAGATATATAGGTATATATATATATATATATATATATATATATATATCCAAATAGTAAAATAAATGAATTCAGAAGTATTGAACTATTCATCCATGTTACTATTTTCTTTTAAGCCATGAATCATAGGAAATAATATAACTGAATTTTATCAGATTGATATGCAAGAATGGAAGTTCAGCTAGCTTGTTATCATTTTAATTTCAACAGGAAATAGGGAAGAATTTTCCAATTAATATTGATCCTTAAACATTTTCAACCTCTTAAATTCAAACATTCACACTTGAATCCCAAAATATCTTAATTTGCTTTGAAAGAGGAAGTGTTGTTTTTCTTCATTCATACAATTAAAAACAGCCAAACAGATTTTGCTTCAACAATTCAAAATGATTCACATGTAAGTGAGAACAAATATGGAAAATTTAAGCCCCAAACAAAATTACAGAAACTTGAATTATAATGATAATTTAAAATGTGTGTAATTTAATTATAGTATAAGGTCTGCTATAATGAGCTCAATGCTACTCACTCTATCTAAATCAAATGTGATAGTACAGTAATATTAGATATGTTTTTCTCTAAGCATTTTTACACATTTCTGAAAATTGTGATACCTGTGCCAGAATCCATCCACAGTAGCAAAAGCTTTCTTTTTTGGATGGGAAAGTGAATTTAACAAATTGTCAAAACATGATAGTGCAAACTTTCATTTCCACATAGGCTGCTATAAAATATGAATATTGACTAGCTATGTGAATTGTAAATGTATAAAGTTAGCAATGTGGTAATTTCAAAAAGGGATATCTCTAGAAGAAAGTTTAAAATTTGCAAATTGTAAATTCAAATTAGATACTTCCTTTTATTTAAAGCTAACTTTACATTACTTTTCAACCATGACTCTTCTTTAATATTTGCCATTTCCTGGTGGTTTAAATGCTTGAGTATGAAAAATGAGTATGAAAATAATCTTCATTAAAGGCCCTTTATATTAGAATATATGAGAAGATAGTACATTTACAAAATGAAAGTCTCCATTGCTAATTTAAGAAAATAATGCTCTCTCGATGAGTAGAAACACAAGATCCTTGTTTCAGCGACCAGTTCTTTTCCTTATTCATTCAATCAGTCACATTTCCAGAATATTCCCAATGTAAAACTCTCCTGCAACACTTGTATAACCATGTTTGACATAGCAAGACTATTTAGAATGAAAAGTTGGAGTAAAATTTCATAGAAACAGTGTTTTAGAAAGGATTGAACAAACCACAGTATATTATAGGAGACACTGAAGACAAAAATAAATGTAATGTACAAATTGTGGGAGACAGAATAAGATAGTATCCTCTTAGCCTTGGGATTTTTTGAAAAAAGAACATGTTAATTAGCATAATTTGAAGCCTTGATATATGAATCAACAAATTATTATCAGTTCAAAGATATAAGGAACAGTGTCTTGAAGTAAATGGATTTTAAATATTTAACTTGGATCTCTTAAATCACAAAATATAAGTAAAGATCTATATCAGTCCTCTATCTGTATATCATATATCATCTATATCTCTGTCCATTCTTCTATCCCTCTATCTCTCTGTCTTCAAATTCTAGTTTGCATGTACTACCTTTTCTTTCTCCTTTCAACTACAAAACTTCTCTAAATACATATATACTGCTTCTTCATCCTTACTACTCATTCATCTAAGGTAATTTTAATTCTGGTTTGTTTATACCATTTATGCAAATCATTTGAAGATTAATAATGCCTTCCTGTTTTTTTTTCAAGTCTAGTAACCTATTATCAGATTTTACATCCCTTATAATACTATTTGTAGCATTTGACAGTAATGACCAATATCACATTCTTGAAAGTCTCTCCTTTCTTGACCATTCTCATGCCTTTTCTGTCACCCCTTTTTGATTTCTCTGCATATTATTCAAATTTCTTTTTCTCCACTTCAATAATACTAAATATGTCTCTGATCAAAGCTATCCACCTTAAATTCTCTTCCTTTACCATATCATCCCTTCACACAGCTTTAGTTATCACCTCTATGTAGATGACTTCTAAATTGTTATCTCCATTTCTGACCTTTCCTGAGTTTTTTGATTTGGAGATGACCAGCAAGGAAAGTCCAAATTTATCAGCTTAACATTCAAGGAGACAGGTTATGTAAAAACTCCATCATATCAATATTCTGTTTAGAATTTCATATCTGTCTTTTTCTTTAAAAAAAATTCTCCTTAATAGTCTATCTAATTTATGGTTACACATCTGGTCTGCTACTTCTTTTATTTAGAACCATTTATCTACCTTTGTAGCACTCTCTTTGCCTTCTCCTATCATTTCCTGTATCTTGATCCATATTCATAGGTCCTCAACTTCTGAAAGTTCTCAAGTGCAGATGGATCAGGTTCAGGGTCATGAAAAAACTAGAAGTTCTTGCCATGTCTCTATTGGTAATAAAGTAAAGATGATGAGAATTATTAGAGAAGGTTAAATAATAATAGGGATGAAGATAGTGTCTTCAAACTATATAGGTTAATTCATGAAAAAATTTTAGCATATATTATTGAAGAAGTAATTTGGAGAGAGGCAGAGACAAATACACACACATAGACAGACACAAACATCCAGAGTTCATGACCATTAAGAAAGGCATTATCATTATCATACACCAAGACATGGATAGAGCAGGCCACCCTCTTTTCCTTTATTATCAAGTGTTACTAGAATTTAAAGTAAGGTAATGCCACAGGCAAAATATAATTTTATTTCTGTAAATCACTTAAAATTTTTCAGGAATTGAATAAATAACTGGATAAAAATATAGTTGTTAATGTGTCAATGTAAATTTAGGGAAAGGTCTCTAGTAAAATGCATTAGAAAACAAAGTCCTCTTTGTTCTGTGCTGTTTCATTCTTTTATCAATAACATGAATGAAGTTATAGATAGTCTTTTTTCCAACTATAATTTTGTATATAATTTGTAAAAGAGAGAGGTATAACTAATACAATGAATGAACATCAAGATCTAAAAAGACTATCAGTTTGAATTATGTCTAAATCTAAAAAAAAAAAAAGTTTTTTAATAGGGACAAGTAGAAACCTTTAACTGAATAAATAATGGATGATGAAAGAGCACAATAGATATTTCAAATATTTGAAAAGCTCCCATGTTTAATATATCTGTAGCTATTATCTACCTATCTATGCATGTATGTGTATAAAAATGTATAGCTAGATCTACCTATCTATCCATCTATCTATCTATCCATCTATCTATTCTTCTATCTGTGTGTGTGTTCCTAAGGGAATCATACCAATGAGTAGAAGTTGTGAAGAGAGAAATTTGGGATTGTTATTATAGAAAACTTCCTAATAGAATTCTCCTAAGGCTGAATTATATTACATTGAGACAGTGCTTGACCCTTTTTACTGGAGGTCTTAAAGTAAAACTTAAATGACTTCTTGGAATGTTGTAATGGAGACTTTTGAAGAAACCCAAATTGAACTGAATAATAACCTTTGAGTCTACTTAATCAAGATATCTTAACCTATGGGTCTGTGAACTTAAAAAAGAAAAAGAGAATCATATTTCAATACAATTTGATTTTGTATATTTAACATGTTAATCTTATGTGTTTTATTTTATGCTTTTTAAAAACTTCTTTTTCTGGGAATGGACCAGTGAGAATCCACAAACTACCAGAAGAGTCTATGACACAAAAAAGGGTTAAAAATTTGTGCTTCTTATTATATGATTTTATGGATCTAAAAGGGGCTTGATGTTACCTCAGCTTTTTTGAGTGATGTGTTGTATATATGTATATACAATAAATATACAATACATTTCCTGTTTTTTTCTTTATCATATAATCTGTTGTCTCAAGCTTTGTCTTTTTCCTTCCTTCCTTCTCTTATTCCTCCTCAGTTTGAGTAAGCTATCTACAATCAGAGATCATTACTAGGTAAGAAATGAGGTAGAGACTGGCCTGTTTTTTGAGTCAAAAAAAAATCAACTTGGGAAGGGAAGACCCTAAAGGCCTAGCCAAAGCAGAAACTATTGCTATTTATACTCACTTTGAGCCAATCTGAGACCTATTGTTGGTCAATTAATGAGACTCAGAATGATTTAAATTTAAGATACAGTATTATTCCATAAGCCTCAAAATATTTTGCAAGTTATCAGCAATCAAATTCCTTTGGGCAAAGTACCCACAGGTAAAGGGATGATCCAATGTGGACATAAGGATGGGAAGGAAAAGAAGAAAGAAAAAAGAAAAGAATAGAAAAAGGAAGAAGATGGGGAAAGATGCAAAATGCAGGAGAAGAAAGATAGTCCAGTTCATATGAAATCAATAAGATATGGTATTACTTCAGTCTAACTCAAGACCTGTTAAAGACCTAAGTTTAATATAATATAGTTATTATATTTTTCATATATAATATAGTTATATAATAGTTAATATAATTCTAATAGACTTGGGATGGAAAATGTCATTTGTGTCCAGAGAGAAAATATGGAAATGGAATATGGATCAAAGCATAGAATTTTCACCTTTTTTTTTTTTTATTTGCTTGCTTGGTTTTTCTTTCTCATGTTTTTCTCCCTTTTGGTCTGGTCTTTCTTGTACAACATGACAGATATGGAAATATGTTTAAAAGTATTATGCATTTATATCCTATATCAGTTGCTTGCTATCTTGAGTATGGGTGAAGTAAGAGAGGGAGGGAGAAAAAATTGGGAATACAAAAACTTTTAAAATGAATGTTGAAAACTATCTTTACATATATTTAGAAAAATAAAATATTACTGAGAAAAAAAGATCTTAATTTAAAAAACTGCAAGTTCTCTTGCTGCATCTAGGGCCATCTCCAATCATCCTGATCTATTTATTTCCACTTAATCCAGATGGTTCTAGAAGAAAAAGTGAAACTGGTGACTTTGAATGCCCTTCCTCAACTTAAATCTAATTCATTTTCATGTCATGGCATCATTATTCTGATTCATGTCCTCTGCAAGAATTAAAGCCAACAACATATTGTACTATTCCTTCCTCCCATGCTTTCATCTCATGTAATTGATTTTTTAAACAGGTATAATGCTTAATCTTTTCCTGATAAATTTAACCTATTTTAGGTGCCACATTATTCTAACATGAATAAAATAAGTTCTAATCCTTAATTTGTTATCCATTATACTTCCCCCCCAGCTTTATTTTTTTGATCACAGCTTTATGCCATCACCAAATGTAATTAAGGTACCACCTATCCCTTCCACTAAGTAATTAGTAAAAATGCTAAATACAAGAAGTTTGAGAATATTTACCTAAAAATTCCACCAGTTATCTCTTTATCAATTGGTATTTCCTAAAGAAATTATTTCTTCTGGTTATTTCTCTTTGATAGAGCTATGTTTTATCTATATCTGTATCAAATATGATCATTTCTGTGAAAATATAGATACTCATAGATATAGTGATATATCTATCAGTTTTATCTATTTACCTATGGATATGGATATGAAGATTTATATAAGCTTATTATTGAGAACCATCATTTTCTTATCTCCCAAAAGGTAAGTGAAAATAGCCATTGAATCAAGAGAACACAGTTCTAAGTACTGTCTCTGATATATTCTGTTTGAACACACATTTCACTAGAAATAGTATAGGCAAAATGAACTTGGGTTTGATGCTTGCTATCTTATGTAAATCTCTTCACCTTTTTCTAGATGTCCTATAGAATCTAAGAGTTAAAAGTAATTCCAAAGGGCATTGCATTTTATCTCTAACCTCATAAGAATGTCCTATTCCTCATACTGATCTTGTGTCTTTTGCATTTCTCCAATGAGATGGAGTTCTTAAGGCATTCCCATTTAATTTTTATTTGTTGCTTTGCTTTGTTTTTTTTAAAATCAAGTCAATTTTTTCTTCCCTTTAAGTTTCTTTCATTGGTGCTTCTTCTTGGCTCTGGAACAGAGTAGAACCAAGATAACTTATTCTTCTACAAGATTTTCTTCAAATTCTTAAAGATAATTATCAATTTCTAATTAAAGTATTTTGAAGTTGTCTTTGCTTAGGATTATCTATTTAAAGTCAGAAATGTCTGTCCCAACAATTTTGTTTCACACATGAGGAAGGTGGGACTCCATAACAGTCAAGATCATGTGGATATTAAGTGGCAGATAAAAATATGAATTCTAAACTACTACATGTAAATAAAGCACTCTTTCCACTTAAATACATTGCCTTTCTCAACCTATTCTTTCAAGTTAACAATGTTGTTCCATCAAACAATCATTTATAAAGTGCATATTACATGGAGAACATTGTGCTTTATCCAGGTGAATTACAACTTATAGTAAAATAGTAGCTGTCCAGAGCAGGCAGCACCCAGTGTAGTAAAAAATCTCAATCATTTTCTAAAACCCAGATTCCTTTCCACCTTTTCCCATAATTTTAAGAATTGAAAGTGAGCCCCCCACTGCCCAATTTGGAAAAAAAAGTACTTGCAAAAAGTCTGCACTGCAAAATAGTCAATGAGAAGTGATAAACTTTGATGAGGAGTCAACCATTTCTTAAAGCATCTTATCCACTTTTAAATAGCTCTTATTTTTGGAAAGATTTCCCCCGTAATATCGTAGCCTACAATTCTCTTTTTCTCTTTGTCTCTGTCAGTCTGTCTGTCTCTTCCTGTCTCTGTCTCTTTCTCTCTCCCATTTCTGTCTTTGTCACTGTCTCTGTTTCTTTGTGTGTGCCTTTCTCTTTATGTGTTTGTTTCTGTATGCTTCTCTGTCTCTCTGTGTCTTTCTTTTTCTTTCTCTTTGTCTGCCTTCCTGTTTCTCTCTGTCTCTCTATCTCTGCGAGTCTGTGTCTAGATCTGTCATTTCTCTGTTTCTTTTTCTCAGTCTCTGTCTGATTATCTCTATTTTTCTCTCTCTGTCTATCTATTTTTCTCTGTCTCCCTGTCTCTCTGTCTCTGTCTCTCTCTTTCTCTCTCTCTCTCTCTATATGTGTGTGTCTGTGTGTGTGTGTGTGTCTTTCTGTTTCTCTGCTTATGTCTCTATCTCTGTGTCTATCTCTTTTTCTCTGTTTCTCTCACTATCTGTCTCTCACTCTTTGTCTGTCACTATCTTTGGTCTGTGTATGTTTCTTTCTGTTTCTGTCTCTATTTCTGTCTGTGTGTCTCTCTTATCTCTCTCTTTGCTTTGCCTGTATTTGTTTCTGTCTCTCTGTCTCTGCCTCTCTCTCTCTCTCTCTCTCTCTCTCTCTGTATATATATATATATATATATATATATATATATGTATATATATATATATGTATGTATGTATGTATGGACAGACAGGGACTGAGACAAAGATTATATATATATATATATATATATATATATATATATATATGTATGTATAATCTTTTTTTCTGTTTCTATCTTTCTGTTTCTCTCTGTCTCTGTTTCTGCCTGTTTCTCTCTGTCTTTAACTTTCTGTCTTTGCTTCTGTTTCTGTCTTTCTATCTTTCTGTGTTTATCTCTCCCTGTCTGCTGTCTGTCTCTCTCTGTCTTTATCTGTCTCTGTCTCTCTGTCTGTCTGTCTTCTGTCTATCTGCCTGCCTGGCTGCCTCTATCTCTCTCTGTTTCTCTGTCCTTCTCTCTCTCTCTCTCACTAACACACACACACACACACACACACACACACACTACACACACAGACACACACACACTACACACACACACACACACACACTTCTCTGTTCTATCCTCTAGCATCACAATCCACATTATCATTTGTCAAACACTTTGACACTATAATATTCCCCTGAACCTTATCTTCTTTAGCTCAAAAATTCCCAAGTTCTTTCTGATCTCCATATGGCATGCGATAAAGGTCCTTCATTATTCTGATTTTCCTTCTCTAGTTGCTGTCTACCTAACCTACCTAATGTTTTCTAAAAGATATTTTGGACATGGGATGGTCTGGATAGGATGAATAAAGAAATGCTAGACACCATATTCTGGAAAATTTCCTTTCCTAGTAAAACTCTAGGTCACATTGTTTTATTTTGTTTTTCACTGCCATATTGAACTAATTCATATTGAACATAAAATGCTTAGATCTTTTTGTTTTTGGATTCATTCTTCAAATAAACTGCTTTGTTGCAGTTCCTCCCTCATAGTCCTCTATTTTATAGGTAGACAGAGAATCTGTACCCTATGAGTCAGCACCCTCTTGGAAAAACAATCCCTTGGTCCCTTTCATTTTCTTTAGTGGATATGAAAGGGAATCTAAGAGAAGTACAAAGCAGTAGAGTTGTTCAAAAAACAGTGAAATTATATCCATGAATTCTACACAATTTACCATAAACAAATAAAAGGTGTATTGTGTTTGTGTTAATATTAATTTGTGCTAATTTTTATTTGAATATGTATAATTCTCTTACTTTCAGAGGAAATGTTAATGATGTTACTAATTGTGTGGTCCTGGGCTTGTCACTCTACCTCAATTCCTTTATCTGTGAAATGAAATTACCTATCTCAAAGGTTTGTTATGAAGATTAAATGAGATGAAAGTACTTTAAAAGAACAAATTTAAAGCATTATATAAATGCTACAAATTATTATTATTATTATCATTAATGATAGCATCATTATTATTAGAAAACTACTTCTCTTTAAAGATAGATATCTTCTGATCAAATTTTAGACCTAATTTTCTTCCCCATCAAGAATTGTTTGCATCACAACTGTAATAATTCTCCCCTAACCTTGCATTATTTGCAAATTCAATAAGTATACAATCTATGCCTTTATAGAACTCATTAATAAAAAGAATGTTCAACATTTGCATTTAGTAAATTTGAATTCAGAGAAGAGTTTTCCTTTTCCTTACTTCAGGCCCATTTCTCTATCCATTGCACTACCTAGCAATGCCTTAAAAAATTCTAAGTCCATTCACTGAGATTATCTATTTAGACAACATTTTAACCCATAGCTTTCCATTCTTTTCATGAAATTGGCATACTCTGTTACTATTCTCCAGGAATTGTATATATTCAGACAACAATGTAATTGAATCTTTATAAAACATCATTCATCTATATATGGCATAATTCTATGATTTCTTCCTCTATGCAAATCATTTCACCCTTCGGTGATCATTTTGGAAACTCTGTTATCTATTATGCAACTTCTCCAACAACTATCTGACCCAATAGATAGAACACTGAGCTTGGAGTCAAGAAGACCTGAATACAAATCTAGTCTCAAACATTAACTGTGTGACCCTGGACAAGTCCCTTAATTCTGTTTGTTTCTGTTTCCTTTTCCAAAAAAAAAAAAAAATGAACTGGAGAGAGTTATTTTTGCCAAGAAAACCCCAAATGCAATCAGTAAGAGTCAGACATGAATGAAATAAGTGAAGAACAACAACAATAGCTCTAATCTACCACACAAATCTGTTTGTATATATGCATACACATATGTGTGTGTGTGTTTATTTGTTCATGCTTTACCACCTCTGTGGATAGTGCCAAAATGCCCTAAGTTTCTAAGTCTCTCTCTTTTTTTTAATTTATGAATTAAAAATACTTGTTCTATTTACCTCATAGTTTTTATAACTAATTATAATTACCATCATAATTTGTAATAGGACCCAAAAAATGACTTGTACATTTTTTTATTTAATAAATGAATGTGATTGAAATGAGAAATAGTGGTATAAAAAACTGTCTTATAGTTGTTTTTTAATTTACATTTTATCTCAACCTCTTTTTCTAGATTATTTTCTTACTCTTCCCTCCTCACACATTTAACCACCTAACCAAACTAATCTACTTGGTGTACTCCATCTCCTTCTTTTGCATAGGCTATTGTTGTTCATGCTCCAAATGCTTCCTTTCCTCATTTTATACTATAGAATATTTAGGGGTTTTTTCAAATCTCATCATAATTACCCTCCCTGGCACCCCAAAATGTTAGTACTCTTTCCACCTTTGCAAATTAATTTGTATTTATTTTGTAAATATTTTATATTAAATTTATGTGGGTATATATTTTTCACTTCTCCTATAAAATTTTAACTTTTTTAATTTTTTTTTAATCCCCAGCACCTAGAACATTGTTTGGCACATCTGGAACATAATATGTATTTAATAAATGCCTGTTGAAGTAAACAAACTTTTTAAATTAAAAATGACTTTCCCCCATTTTTAATAACCCCAAAGAATCATAAGAATACAGATTATATCCTTGTTTATAGTAGTCCTGGGCTCTCATTTGAGATTATTATCAAACCTGACACATAATACATGCTTAAAGAATGTTTATTGACTATTGACTAAGACCACATTTCTCTATTACTTTATAAAACCCTGATTTCCTTTGCAGAGACAAAAATCATGATGGCCTGCTGCATATAAGTTAATAGTTTTTGTTTTTGTTTTGTTTTTGAGATTCAGACAAGATCATTTTAATTTAAGTATTCAAAATTCCAATAGGGTAGTAAAATATAGTGTGACTGATGTTTTATCTCTTGTCATAGCCTTAAAGTAGATCTTATGGATAGGAAAGTTTCAAAAGAAATATTAAAAGTGTGCATCAATGGTTGACTCATTAATCATTATTTAAAACTTTTATTCACCTATATCATAAACTTTTTATGTTTTATATATTTTATAAAATGTTTCTATGAAAAAATATTTTCAGAAAAAAATTTACTTTTTTAAATTATAAGAGTATTTGTTTCAGTCATTATCACTAATGGACAAAAAAGATCTTTCATATAAAGTAGACTTAGCATTAATGAACAGAAGCATCTTTCATAAAAGTAGGACTTCCTAGTAGTAATTTTTTTCAAAATTAAATCCAAGGCTTTGCAAGGATTTAGTAATATTCAAGGCTGAATATACTTTTTGTAAATATCAATTTTCTGTTGTCAACAGTTTAGTTGCTTCTATGTCTTTAAATGTCAAATGACTCATTGCTCATCAGAAATATTGATAGGAAGATTTCCTGGTGAAACTGTCACTTGCATCTAAGAGAATAAGCAAGGGGAAAATTAGTCAAAGGAAGACACTACTATTTCTACCATCTTCTTGCTAGTTCTTTTGGATTCCAAGTTATAAATGATTTTCTTGAAAAATGGTACTGTTATATCCTGAAATATCCTGATGCCAAATAAAATATATGCAACAGGATTTATAGCAAGAGCTTAAGGAAGGGGCCGAAGAGTCTCCTTTTTCTTAATACCATATGTGTGCTTAGTTCCTTTTTTTCCCTTTTTTCCTTTTTTTATATTTTACAGCTGGTGCCCTTAGCATCAGTCTGGACTCAGTCTAGTTCTACAAACATAGGCTCTGCCATACGCTGTTCTGGAGTTGTCTTTTTTCAGCCATGGTTTGTGGGAAATGATGATAAACATAGGAAGAGACAGTGGTGAAAGAGGATTGAAATTTTTCACTCCACCCTTCTTTTCAAAGATGCTGTTTTGTTTTTCAATCTTTCTTGTACATCATAGACTGCCATGTGTGTCTGTCTAACTCTACCATGGAGGTGAGTGCAGACAGTTTGAAAAAAAATACTCTTCTTTTAGGAAGTTAGGTCCTGTTTCGTGGTGTTGTTGAAAAGATCATTAGAAAGGCTTAACTGATATGCAGAGGATGATATCATATTAATGTTGTTGTGAACAGGCCACCAATGTCTTTGTATTGTACTTTATTTTAGTAATGTGACCCAAAACACCAATAGATGTTTATCAATCCTAGATGAGCCTAGGAGAATTTTCATTTAATTCTTCTTTACTTTTCACCATCTTTTTTCCTTGGACAAAGTCTGGTTAAAACTGGTGAGGTTTTGACTTGCATAATTAATTGATGGTTCTCATAAACTTCCCACAGCCAATGGGCTGAAATTTTCAAATTATCAAAGCCTGAAAATGCCTCAATCACTGTACAGTTGTTTCTTAACCATAGTCATAGGTGCATCTGTATATCAGTTTCAAAAGCTAAAGCACACTAACTTTTGACTCTTGTAGACAAATTCACAATATTGTTAAGTCATGATTTATGATTGTTTAGGGAGTTGAAAAGTCACTTTGAAGTGAAATGTTACTCTTCGAACCTAAGCCAGATGCATTGAAGGCCCCAGATTTTAAAAGAAAATAACAATAATAGACAAGATGAATATTAAAATTAAAGAAGAAATTCTTATTTGGAATTTGGCAGACTGTCTTGAACCTTCTCACAAATATTTGGAGTTTAATAATATTTGTTTGACCAAGTCTTTTTTCCCTTAATTTTTAAGCCCCTCAGTATTTCAAGGAAAATTTAGTCCATATGCTTCTGGTTCACTAGTTCTTAAATCATCAAAATGTTTTCCAAGAGTTTGGGGGCGCTCAAGAGAGTTCATCAGATACTATACAAGTTCTCTAAAATGTTTCTTACCTTGGCTAACATATCACACTGTACTTAAATCCAAACTCCAGAAGTTTTAGTTTAAATTTTAAATGAACAAAATTTGAAGGTATTCCAAAGTTTCCTGATTATAGTCAGTACAATCTATTAGAAAGTCTGTGATCTTTGAAGAAGAAGATGTTGTAGCATCTACAACCAAAGCACAAAAGCAAATGTCAGAAATTGAGAACAAGTCTTTCTGAGGAAGGATTCAGAGGTAAAAATCTATTTGAATATTTCACTTTTCTCCTCTTCCTAATTGTCTATTCCACTGCCTTCAATCAATTGGACATTGATTCATTCTACTACAAATATAAGAAAATCTATTACTTTAATGACTATATTAATAATTTTGTCTGAGCAAAATGGATGAGACAAAAGGCGTGGCAATGGATTATTCAGCATGAATCTTGTGATTTCTACAACTATCTAAAAAAAGTCATTCTTTCCAATTTGTGTGACTTGACATTGTCCAGAGTATAAGGTTGCATGGAATAAATAAATAATTGGGTTAATTTAATATATTTTTAAAATTTTAGCAAAAAGGCATAATAAAATTGTGCAGTTTTCAAGTGGTCTTAGAAATTTAAAGTAGACTTCCTTGAAAAAGAAAACATATAGTGTTCCTACAGCTGAGTTTATGGTGGGAGTTGTTGGCATGTTTCCAGTTCACTGCGTGAAAATCTAAGCTGCCTGTATAAGTGCAGAATTTAGTGTTGGGTCTTAAGGTTTTGTCTGGCATCTTGCCAACGATGTTATGCATTTAGCTGGGAAAATTGCCTAGAAGTTAATTGAGAGGAAAACACTAATATACAATGCCACCCCCCCCTTTAAAAAATTCATGGATATGCATATGGTGCTGTTCATTGATAAGATTTGTAAGTTTGTAGTAAAGGATTATTGTAGAATTGATTCTAAGATTATTTGAGTTAAGTTCTCATTCATTCTCCAATTGTCATAATCTTGGGAACATAAATATTTTGTGTGGAATGTTTATCGTTTTGCTAGTTACCATTCTTCCAAAGTTGCTGTGCCATTGAAGGTCTTAGTGATATTTCTAATGAAAATTTAGGCATTTATCCAGAGAATCAAGATGAAATGGGACTCATTAATTCTCTACTTTCCACATTTCAAGAAAAGGGACCTTCAATACATGGCCCCTTTCTCTCTATACCTAGAAGTTCATGGGAACCTTTAATCTTTAGTTTTCTGTGCAAAAAATGTCTTGTTCTTTCGATTTTACCCCTTTCTCCTACAGAATTCCTATCCCTCTTACTTCCCATCATCTCATCAAAGCCTCATACAATACCACATGGAATTGAACTTAATTTTATGTATATTGTTCTTCCTCAATAAGAGGTAGTATTATCTTATGAAAGTATTAGGGAGGGAACAAGCATTCATGTAGCACATACTATATGCTAAGTGCTTAAATATTTTCTCATTTAATCATCACAATAACACTGCAAGTGTTATTATTCTATTTTACAGTTAAGGAAACTGAGGTAAATAAAGGAGAAAGGATTTTTTTATATTTATATGCAGCAATTATTATATGACAAGAATTGTGTTAAGCACTTTATCATTATTATCTTATTTAATCCTCAGAATAACCTAGCAAAATACTTGCTGTTATTATCCTGTTTTACATTTAAGGAAATGGAAATAAACTGAAATGAAATGACTTTAAAAAAATTTGTGCCACGTTTACTGTGTTCCAGGAATTGTGTTTTATGCTTTATAATTATAATCTCATTTGATGTACACATTCTTGGGAGATAGGTGCTATCATTATTCTTGTTTTATAAATGAGGAAATTGAGACATGCAGAATTAGTTTTGCAGGTATCTAAGGCTAAATATGAACTTAGATCTTCCTGTGTTTAAGATCAGGACTCTATCAGCTGGTGTGCTGTCTAATGCTCCCACTTAATGCCTAGAAAGCAGGCCTTGCAAATAGGAATACTGAGGTTCAAATTCCATCTCTGACATATACTGGTTATGTGACCTTTCTCAGTGATCCAAAGGACTTTATATAAGTTATAGAGAAGGTGGTAATCTATATTAATAGAGGATAATTTTTACTTATTTTACCTGGAGAGGGTTTCTTATACCAAAAAAATCACAAAACTGTTCCAACATTCAACCTGCTTCCTTAACATAAAATCATGCCTCTCGATTGATGGAAGGGAATGTAGAGGCTACCTAGCTCATTTCTCTGTTTTATTTATGAAGGAACAAAGGCCCATGGAGGTTAAAATGTCTAAGGACATGCAAGTACAAGGCTTACATGTTAGATTTGAACCCAGGATCCTTTTTCTCCATAGCTAGCACTTCTTACATTATACTTACTTTATTAACTCTTTCAAGTACAGGTAGATTATTCCCACACATCATTTTTTTCTTCCTCCCTTATGGGCATTTTTTATAATTAAATTTCCCTAGGTGTTTGGAGTCTGCTCAGATAGCTGCTTGCTAAATTCTTGCTTCTAGCATTTATAACTTGAAAATCAAGAAACACTAGAAAACAAATATGAAACAAGAAATAAGAACATGAAAACAAGAAAGAAATAAACATGGTTAGATGTGATAAAGAAAATAGTAATAATGTAAGTAAAACATAAAAGTGTTGTGCATATATTATTTTGAGTGGGGGAACTAGTAGTTAAACATTTGTCAACACATTCCTTGCCTCTTCCCTTCCTATCCCAACTTTCCATTAATGCTTTTCATTTTAAGACTACCATGTATCTACCCTATATGTATTTTACGTATGTATACATATGTTGACCCACAATTAGATTGTAAGTTCCTTGAAGGTAGGAACTATTTTTTTTTGTTTTGTTTTCCTTTCATCTCCCTAGCACTTTGCATGGTTTTTGATGCACAATTGTATGTAATAATTGGCATAATGATTACTTCTTTTATATTGTAGCCCAATGGTCCTTGCTTTTTTTTTTAACTTCCCTACTTCCTAATAATTAACAATCTGCATAGACTCATCCTGTTTTCTTTCTCTCTTTTCTGTTTTATCCCTCCCTTCTAGTTTGTGTCCCTTTGCCTTTTCCTCTAGCATCTCCTTCATTGCCCTGAGCTGCAAAGCAACTCTGGAGGTCTCTGGAAGTCATTTAAGAATACATCAGTTTAGTTCATTTCTATCTGCAGACTTGCAGGTAAAGGAGGTTGGGATTTTGCTTTCTGTTGTTTTTCTTTTTGCTGTGTCCTGAAACTAAATTTTACCTGTGGGAACCTAGGATCATAGGTTAATATCACACTAGAAATTAAATCAGAGTTTCTTTTTGGTACCCTCCTGTCCCTCCCTTCTTCCTTATCAATACCCTACTCTTTTTAGATTTTCTTTTTTTTTCTACTTTGTCAAAAAGAATATTAAAGTTTTGTTTGTTTTTTAAGTAGTTTCCTAAGAAATTGGTATGCCTTGCTGCTTAATCACAGAACACATTATTAAGCTGGCTACTGGTCATTCCTAAAGGATAGTTAGTATGCTCTAACTCCCTGTTGAAAGACTTGGTGGGGGCCAAGAAGGGGGAACAGTGAAAGACAAGTAGAAACAAAATGGGGGCAGTTCCCATTTGAGCCAAAAAGGAAAAACAGTTATCCTCTTCCAATTATGGCTACTGTCCCTTTGTACCTGTACTGTAGTCTCTTGGTGTGCTGAGGCTGAGAAGACATGAGCAAAGTAAAAACAATGATATTTGGCTACTGGATGAACTCCCTCTCCTTATACTTAATCCTGTTCTTATTGGGACCTTGTGCTGAAAGCTGATAATTTTGGTGGGCCCTGAAAGAAAGCCAGTGGGTTGAATTCCTGCCACCAGCCCCTTGATAATGAATAGGCCTAATGAATGCTAGTAAGTGGTAGGAATCTGTGACCAGCTGCATCAAGGCAGGTAATACGGCTCAGATTTAATTGGGAGCAGGTATTGGAAGGCTGTATTACTTTAATTGGTGAGGGGTTTTCTAAATGGAAAGGACAAAGTATAATGGACAAATTGTGCTGTACAATAGCACTTAAGCTGGGATTGTATGCATTCGTTAATCTGCTGAGGAATGAGGCAATTCTAAACAATTTTCTCAGTGAAACCAACTCCAGAAAGCTTGTCCCTTTTGTTCTCCCTTGGGAAAATGCAAGATTGAAACAGAAAATACCTTTACCGAGGCAATCATTTGCCACGTGTGGAAAGCGGATACAGCTGTAAACTATGAAAAAGGGATCTTTGTAGTACAATAAAGGATGGAAAAAGAGATAAAGCTGGGGATAAGAGTGGGCCTGTCACTGCATCCAAAGAAGGAATAAAGTGATGACATTTACAGTGACAGATGAGACTGTAAAGAGAACTCGGAACAATTTATAGAGGGAAATTTGATATTTAAAAGAAAGGGCTGTGATAATTAAAAGTAGCATTACATTAAATTGTTACACATGTCATTAATGACAGAAGGGAACTGCTGCCTTTTGAAAAGCTAATGATTCCTACAGATTTGCTCTTGAAACTTTGTCTTTTCTATACTATCTATGAATATAGGGGTACACCGCTTACAGCATGGATTTAGGGATAGATCAGTTGATTTGTTGTTAATACTAAGAACTGTTCACTTGGAATTATCTTCCACAAAAATCTTCAGGATATCAAAATACCATTTGCTCACACATGTGACCACAATCTTCAAATGTCTAAGATGGAGCTGGATGTAACTCACATGTATAAGTAGATCCCCATGCTATCATGACTATGGTTTAAAAAGAGTCCAAATGACATCTTCTAGATTTTTGTTTCTGAAAGTCATCTCTGTTGGTTAGTTCATATTTGTATGTTGAAAGTAAATATTAAGTTTATCAGTGGAATTTATTAAAAGAAAATTACTCCCAGATCTGCAGTTTGTATATTTTTTAGTCAATATTTTCTTAACTGGCATAAGTGTAATGGGTTAAGGGCAATTGTAACTGAGCTGTATTAATGGAACTTTTGCTCATATATTTCATTACAGGTGGGAAAAGTAGAGGAATTATATGTCCTTTGGACATTCATGTAGGCCTGGCAGTGGGAGGAGCAAAACACAAGGAAGCATAGTTTGAGCGTTGAACAAGGTTTCCCAGGATCCCCAGGTGGGTTTCATGTATTACCTAATGTTGAAAATGAGACATATTCAGCTTTCTACACTGCTTGTAAAGGCTGAATTGTCTTTCATTAGTTATTGTTCCTGTCTAGAACTAAATGAACAAAGCAACAATTGATTTAGCAAATTCTCTGAGAGGAAAACTTTAGCTTTCGACACATTTGACTTCCACTTATTGATCAACCTAGATTTCAGATTTGGGTTCTCAACTAATATTTTTTTTACTTGAACATGAAGCTAAAATTAAGGAAAAGCCAAAGCAGATAAGCTATTATAAATTTAAAAAGCATAAAATATAATGAATATTTTCTATCTCTGGTAAGAATCACTTTAGTCTTAAAATCAAAGGTTAAAATTAAAGACTAACAGACAGTAAACAAAGGCCACAATCTGTTGGAAATTGAGGAAGTGATGCTAGGCACAAATGCCCAGACATTGAAAAAACTCCAAAAATTTAGCTAAATGCCCAGTAGACTTCATTTCCTTATCAAATTAAAGAAGATGAAGCTAAGATTGTGATGGAAAAATCCAGTAGGGTTAGGGTTAAGCCATTAAAAATTAAAAATGCTGAATTTTCTAAGGATTGGGAGAATAGAAATATACAGAAATCGTTTGATTGCAAAATATTTTTGTTTGTTTTAGAAATTATGGCAGAGTGATGATGTATGGATTCTTTGCAATACTATCCTGCAAAACGTATGTTGCTTTCAAATATTTCCTTCACTTGATTTGTTTGTTTTGGTGTGGGTATGTGTGGAGGAGGGGGTGATTGGTATAATATGTAACTACATTGCACACAATCATCATGTGGAGAAAATAGGCAGAGCTAGATCAGCCAGGATTCTGTAGGAAAATGTTTTTGCCAAAAATATTATAAAATGTTTGTGCCCATTCTATTCCCTTTCCTACCCAACCCTTGCCCCACATCCTATCAGAAAACAGAACAGGCTACAGAGGGTTCATTAGAGTCTGGTCAATGAATCCCACAGTGTAAACAGGCAATACAAGCCCATAGAAATAAATGTTGTCCCCCAAAAGGGTCATTTCCACTGGATCTAGAGTCTGCTCTTGAACATTGGTTGTTGGGGACAGTAGATAATGTCACCAAACAGCTTTGATGTACTAATATGTCTCTCTGTCTCTGTTTCCCTGTCTCTTCTCTCTCTGTCTCTCCCATCTCTGTCATTCTGTCTCCTTCTGTCTCTTTCTGTGTGTCTCTCTCTCTCTCTGTGTGTCTCTCTCTCTCTCTCTTTCTTTCTCTCTCTCTCTCTCTCTCTCTCTCTCTCTCTCTCTCTCTCTCTCTCTCTTTCTCTCTCTCTCTCTCTCTCTCTCTCTCTCTCTCTCTCTCTCTCTCTCTCTCTCTCTTTCTTCTATTCCCTCCCATAGCCTAGAACAGGGATCCTCAAACTTTTTTAAGTAGGGGGCCAGTTCACTGTCCCTCAGACTGCTGGAGGGCCGGACTATAATAAAAACAAAAACTATAAGCAAATTCCTATGCACGCTGCATATATCTTATTTTGAAGTGAAGAAACAAAAAGGGAACAAATACAATATTTAAAATGAAGTAAAGTTAAATCAAGAAACTTACCAGTATTTCATTGGGAACTATGGGCCTGCTTTTGGCTAATGAGATGGTCAATGTCTGGTTCCATATTTGTTACTGCTAGTTGTAACAAGTGATGCAAGTGTGCATCCGTTAGTCTTGATCTGGTTGGAGATTTCAAATGTTTCATTCCAGAAAAAGTCTGTTCACAGACATAAGTGCTGCCAAAGATGGTTGCCATTTTGAGTGCATGGTTCCTGAGATGAGCATATGTCTCAGAGGGGAGAGATGCATAGAAATTATGAAGGCTGCTTGACTTGAATGCATTTTTCAGAGAGTCACAATTCTGTAGTTCAGCCAGTTCCATTTGGTAAATTGTATCCACATTATCAATGTCAATAGAAAATGGGTTATAGAAAAGCTGTATGTCCTGTTCATGGAGATGAAGCTCTTTAAATCTAAATTGGAACTCCTTTTGCAATTTTTCCAGTGAATCCACACATGTTTTGTTTGGGAATGCAATCAGAGGTTTTTCCACTAACAGATTTTGAGTTGTGGGAAGATGGCAGAAGTTTTCCTCCTTCACTTGTTTGATGAAGAGGCCTAATTTTACTTCAAATGCTTTGACATGTGATTGCATATCACAGATGAGCTTCCCCTTTCCTTGAAGTTGCATATTGAAATTGTTGAGTAGCTCTGTTACATCTGTCAGAAAGGCAAGGTGCCATTTCCATTCTGCATCATTGAGCTCTGGTACTTCTTTGTTTTTTGAAAGCAGAAAAGTTGTAATCTGTGGAAGTAAGTCATAGAAACGTTTCAAAACTTTCCCTCGACTCAGCCAATGGACTTCTGTGTGATATAGAACATCTTCACACTAAACCTTTAGCTCAGACAGAAATTCCTGAAATTGTCTGTGATTTAATGCATCAGCTCTAATGAAGTTAACACAAGATACCACAATTTTCATAACAGAGTCCCACTTCAGTGATTTACTACACACTTGTTGGTGGATGAGGCAGTGTATGGCTATTAGATGAGAATGGTTATGTTTGCCCATCTCTTGGTTAATGTGAACAATTACTCCTTTTTTAGACCCTACCATGCTAGGAGCACCATCAGTTGTTACGCTGGCTAGTTTAGCCTAGTCCAGCTCCAAACCATTCATAGTTTGGCAAACCTTTTCATAGATATCCTCTCCTGTAGTTGTTCCTTTGATGCTTTGCAATGCAGCAAGGTCTTCTATGACTTCAAAATAATCATTCATCCCACAAATAAAAATTAGAATTTGTGCAGAATCATGAACATCAATGCTTTTGTTGAGTGCCAAGGAAAAATGTGAAATTTTTTTATGGAGTTTTGCAAATGCTGATGCAGATTGCCTCCCATTTCTTCAATCCTCTGTGTAATTGTAGGTCCTGAAAGACTCACTGTACTAAATAAATCGGCCTTCTCTGGACACATCTCTTTGGCAACAGAAAGAAGCCATTCTTTAACAAATTCTCCCTCCACAAATGGTCTGCCAGTGCGTGCTATTAGCTTGGCAACTTGAAAATTTTCTTGCAGTGATGAAATATTTAGCTATATCTGCTTCACAAAATTATTTTGCTGAGTTGTCAATGGATTTTTCAGTTTTAATATTTTATTTTTTCTTACTTCTCCAACCAATCATATTTATCTTTATGTTGAGTTTAATAGTGTTGACGCAAATTATATTCTTTGAACACAGATACTATATTTTGGCATATCAGACATACAGCTCTTTCCTTGTACTGCATGAAAAAGTAATCATAAGACCACTGTTCTCATTATTTCCTAGGGATTGCTATTAGTAATATATATATCACTACAAAAACAATATACCAGCAATAACTTTGCCCACACAGAGACATACAGACTGCAATGCCCAACTTCCTCCAAGCTACCTCTGCTCTGTGATGCCTCCGTTTCCCACACTCTCTCTCCCGCTCTTTGTACTCCCGCTTCCAACCTTCACTGCTGCAGTGAATTCCCCCTGCAGTGGCTGTGACATGTACAGCATGGGGGATGCACTGTACATTCCCCAGGCCTGTCTGTTGTGGTGGCTGCCGTTACTGTACAAGGCCATGGGCCGTCAGTTCTCTGTGTTCTGCATCTCTCTCCCTTCCCCACACCACATATCCCAGCCTGGGAACTCACCTCACCTCGGTATCACCTCACACTCTGTCTCTGCCGCCTCAGCCCAGTGCCGGAAGTGTACGTTACTAACCCAAAGTTTAGGTCAAATGTCACTTCATCTGATTTTGCCATAACCCACCGGGCTGCATAAACGTCTTCAGCGGGCCGCATCTGGCCTGTGGGCCGCAGTTTGAGGCCCCCTGGCCTAGAAGATAAACACAAAATAACTAAAATGAGGGTTCTGCTTGATGATTGTGAAGAAAGAAACTCCTTATACTGCATTGACATGGCACAGTTAGCTATATCCATGAATTCTCAGATGTGTATCTTTTAGTGATCACATGCCTGATCACAAGATCCATTTTGATTTTAGAATTCTCCTATAAGGTTATGAATTGGAATCAATAGTGATGTAGATACTAGCAATTGCTAGCTTATTTAAATTAGGAAAATCCAAATGGATGATGACTCAGAAGGAGGAAACGAAAAACTGATTTGAATCACAGTTCTGTGTTCTGAGAACTTAGTTTCAAGTCTTCATTTGACACTACTTTTGTAAATCATACTTTTTGTGAACTCAGCTTTTTCATTTATAAAATGGAGGTTTGGTATAGATAGGCACTAAGAGTCAATTTAGCCTTAAAACCTTAGATATTAGTCTTGGATATGGTAGTCCTATAGTTTATGTATTGAACTCTGCCTTCTTTTGCAAACCTCTATTACTTAAAGTGTCTGTACTTGATTTAGACATAAATTAGTACATATATATGATCTCTTTCAAAGGTATGACTCGGGGAGAGGGAGTACATAGTACATTGTCTTGTAAAATCATGGATTTTACATGGTGGGGTAATACGTTTTTCCAATACAGATGTGCAATTCCTCTGTAACTTATAGTTTTGAGGTACTGCCTTATATTGAGTTATTGAGAAGTGACATGACCTTTCTATAATCACACAGCCAGTAGATATCAGGATGGAAATTGAATTCAGTTTTGCAGAATTTCAAGGTTAGACCTGCTATCTCTATCCTCATGATAGTTATTTTTATGAAAATAAATATAGGAGATATTTTTAATTAAAGCTTTTTATTCACAAAATAAATGAAGGGGTAATTTTTCAACACTAACCCTTGCAAAGCTTTCTGTTCCAAATTATCCCCTCCATCCCCCTACCCCCTCCCCTAGATGGCAGGTAATCCAATACATGTTAAATATAATTAAATATATGTTAAATCCAATATATATGTGTGTATATATATATGTATATATAGATATAGATATAGATATAGATATAGATATATGGGTATACACACACACACACATACACACACACACACACACACACACACACACACATACACACACACACACATATTTATACAATTATCTTGCCACAAAAGGAAATTTGAAGCAAGGAGGAAAAAACAGAGAAAGGAAAAAAAAATGCAAGCAAACAACAACAGAAATAGTGAGAATGATTTGTTGTGGTCCACACCCAGGTCTCACTGTCCTCTCTTTGGGTGTAGATGGCTCTCTTCATAACTGAACAATTGGAATTGGTTTGAATCATCTCATTGTTGAAGAGAGCCATTTCCATCAGAATTGAGCATTGTATAGTTTTGTTGTTACAATATATAATGATCTCCTGGTCTGTTCATTTCACTTAGCATCAGTTCATGTAAGTTTCTCCACGTCTCTCTGAAATTATTCTTCTGGTCATTTCTTACATAACAATAATATTCCATAACATTCATATATCATAACTTATTCAACCATTAGGAGATACTTTTAAAACTACACATTGTAAAAATGTGGTTGTGAAGTTGGAATTCTATCACTTAAGAGAGAGCAATTGAGGACCCAACTTCAATCCATATGTGCCCATTTCTTATAAGCAAGATGAAAGTTTATGAATAAGATAAAGAGTCATAATTGGGATAACATTCCAAGGATAAGGAGGGCACAAGTTGAAAAGTAATTGCCTAAACTTGCAAGGTTTCAGCTGATCATTGTCTAGGGTTCCATTCTGTTTGTTTAGAATCCTAGACTCATTATTTCAGTAATCTATATCAATAGAATGGAGATCAGAATAGGGTTTCCACATTAATGATATGACTAGATTTAAAACAGCCAGAGATCCCTTTGAATAGTCAAAAATGAAAGATTTATTTACAGGAATTCCTTATAATATAAATTAATATAAATAATAAATCCCTAAAGGTTGACCTACCATGCATTAGATGCTATAGAAAGTACTTCTAAATATGTTCTAATTAAAGTCAAACTAATTCCTCACTGTTTTTAATAACTTGGATTTAGAGAAAGGGTGAAAATCAATTTATAAATTCAAAAAGAAATTTATAGTTATTGTGTGGTAGATAAAAGCCAAATGAAGGGAAAAATAGGAATTTCATATGTAGTCATTTTTTTATTTTACTATTTCTATAAAAGTTTATATTTTAATGAAGCTTTTAAAACCTTGACCAACTTGGTTAGTTTAAGTATTGAAAATAGTTCTAAAGTGGATAAAATAACAAGCTCTACATTTCTCCAATGGTATAGTTTTCATCTCTGGTTATACAAACAAAATATACCAAAAAAAATAAATAAATAAAAGATCCATTCCCCTATATAAGATGCCTTTGAGATCTTATGAAATGAATGTGCTGCTAGTTACATTTCAAAATTATTCAACTAAGTCTCAGATGTATACAAATTTGGTACATTTTGCAGGATGTAATTAATCAATGAAAGGGAGAAATCTTCCCAGGGGAAACGCCCTTCAGCTACTCAGAGTAGACAATGAAACATGAGGAAAGAAAAGGAAAGGCAAAAAAAGATGAAAGCCTTTCATAGTGAAAACACTTAGAAAATAGAGCAATTAGTACACATATAAAGCTCTCCAAAAGCCTAGCCTCTCTAGGGTCAAAGACCTGGGGAATACTACTATGTTAGGTTGTAACCTGGGCTGGACAAGAAGTGTAGATGCATCAGTAAATAAAGAAGCTTTTGCCTTATACACTTTTAACATTGTGTAAGCTATTGGTAGATAGATTCCCAAATTCCTTTATTTTTTTTCACTAAAGATATATAAAGGCTTTCACAGAGATTGTCTCAGAACTTGTAACCCCTTGCAACTGAAATGATTCTAAATGAATATATCTGAATTCATTTGAGGATAGAGAAACCATGTTATTTTGCTTTTGATTTTCAGAAATACAGAGACTATGAGTTGAAAAGGAGAGCTAGCCAGTGCTTTTATTCCATCTTTCCTTATTGACTAATTAAATTTTAAACTTTGATATTCCAAGAATAATGTACTTCAAAAATGTTATACTATTAGATAAAATAATAATAACAATAATGTCAAATGCCTATTTCAGTCTTGTAAACTAATCATTCTTTAGGGACAAAGAATTAAAATAGAAAAGTTTAACTTCTCTGATATTTTTTTTCAAAATCATACAATTATAAATCTAAAATTAAAAATAATTTTAGTCATTAATCCAGAGCCCTCATTTTGTAAATGAATTAACTGGAGCTCAGAGAAATTAAATACTTTGTCAAAGGTCACAATGATTATAAATGGCAGAGTGAAAATTTGAATTTAGGTATTCTGATTCCAAATACGAGAGGCTTTTCTCTATATAAGGGGTATTTAATGTTTGTTTCTTGTTTGTTTGTTTGTTTGTGTTCTTTTGTGTGTAACAACCTCATTTCAGAATAACATTTTAAATTCATAAAATAAAATAGACAGGATTACAGATGAAATCAATATCATAGTACTATCAAAATATTTTATTAAAAAATAAATTACCTGATTAAGATTCCTTCCCTATATCATTGTTGATAAAAAGCCATGTAAACATTTTTATCATCTTTGTATCTATCTCTGTTTCAGTTTGTCTGTCACTATCTCTCCCATCTTGTCTATCTCTGTCTCTTTCTGTGTTTCTGTCTGTCTCTGTCTCTCTCTGTATCTTTGTCTTTCTGTCTGTGTGTTTCTGTCACTCTATCTCTGCATCTCCCTCAGTATATGTGCCTGTATCTCTTTTGTTTTTCTCTTTATGTATACCTTTGTGTCTCTTTCCGTTTCTATCTCTGTCTCACTGCTTGTCTCTCTATTTGTGTGTGTCTCTGTGTCTCTCTATGTTTTTACTTCTATCTTTGTCTCTCTCTCTCTCTCTCTTTCTCTCTCTCTCCATTTTTCTCTCTCTTTCTCTCTCTCTATCTCTGTCGGTCTCTCTTTCTCTCTCTCTCTCTCTCCTCCTCCTCCTCTGTCTACCTCTTACTCCCTCCTTTATCCCTCTTTCTATACATATACAAACAGACCTCACTTATTTCCATTATCATATTTACCTGTTATATCAGTATTTTTCTCCAAAACCCTTTTGCTTCCAAACTTTCCCACTATCTCAGGACATAATATTCTTCAACTCACCTAGATTTTAAACCTCTGAATAATTCTTTTTTTTTTTTAATTTAATAGCCTTTTATTTACAGGATATATACATGGGTAACTTTACAGCATTAACAATTGCCAAACCTCTTGTTTGCAATTTTTCACCTCTTACCCCCACCCCCTCCCCTAGATGGCAGGATGACCAGTAGATGTTAAATATATTAAAATATAAATTAGATACACAATAAGTATACTGACCAAAACGTTATTTTGCTGCAAAAAGAATCAGACTCTGAAATATTTCAATTAGCTTGTGAAGGAAATCAAAAATGCAGGTGTGCATAAATATAGGGATTAGAATTCAATGTAATGGTTTTAGTCATCTCCAGGGTTCTTTTTCTGGGCATAGCTAGTTCAGTTCATTACTGCTCCATTAGAAATGATTTGGTTGATCTCGTTGTGGATGGCCTGATCCATCAGAACTGTCATCATATAGTATTTTGTTAAGTATATAATGATCTCTGGTCCTCTCATTTCACTCAGCATCAGTTCATGTAAGTCTCTCAGGCCTTTCTGAAATTATGTTTGGTCATTTCTTACAGAACAGTAATATTATAATTTCATATACCACAATTTATTCAACCATTCTCCAACTGATGGACATCCATTCAGTTTCCAGTTTTAACCACTACAAAGGGCTGCCACAAACATTCGTGCACATACAGGTCACTTTCCCTTCTTTATAATCTCTTTGGATATAATCCCAGTAGGAACACTGCTGGATCAAAGGGTATGCAATTTGATAACTTTTGAGCATAGTTCAAACTACTCTCCAAAATGGTTGGATTCGTTCACAACTCCACCAACAATGCATCAATGTCCCAGTTTTCCCATCCCCTCCAACAATCATCATTATTTTTTCCTGTCATCTTAGAATCTGACAGGTGTGTAGTGGTATCTTAGAGTTGTCTTAATTTGCATTTCTCTGATTAATAATGACTTGGGCATCTTTCATATGACTAAATAGTTTCAATTTCTTCATCTGAGAATTGTCTATTCCTTATCCTTTGACCATTTTTCAATTTGGGGAATGGCATTTTTATAAATTAGAGTTAATTCTATATATATTTTGGAAAGGGAGGCCTTTATCAGAACCTTTGATTGTAAAATATTTTCCCAGTTTATTGCTTCCTTCTAATCTTGTCTGCATTAGTTTTG